>NC_136527.1:43552061-43764561 GCF_053919585.1 Euprymna scolopes
ATGTAATTATAGAGCAATATAGAGAATAAATAACAAAAAATTATATTCCAAAATTCATGATGTTGGCCAACTTATAATTTATTCCTTTAATTCAGTTGACTTATACAATTCTTGACAGTATCTGTTTCGTAGCGCAAAATCAATCACTTAATTATTATATCAATCAGTGAATCTATTATGCCCTTAATTCATCAGAAGAAATAGCAACAATCAATCCGTCAAAAGGAAAGGAAATGTGATTTGACATGATTACAATCCGAAAATTGGAAGAGAATCTGCATATACATTTTTTTTATTTTTCCATTACGCCATTTTGAATTTTAGCAAACAAAGGTATTAAACTCAACTATTCGTACTAACAATTTACATTAATTTGTGAATCTTCTACCAAAAAGTTCTATTTAATAATTAGTAAATTTATTAATTCTAACTTGTGTATTCATACTTAGGTTGTCTCCTCAGCAACCGACAAGGCTAACATGCTTGCCAGTCGGTGTGCCTCAAACTCCACAATAATTACAAAAAACCCTCTCTACCACCTATAGCAATGGCCAACGACTCTTTATCTGAGAGCACATCTTTCAAACTACTTGGCCTAATGTTCACAGGAAACATGAGTTGGAACAATTACATTGAAGGCATTGCCAGGGCCGCTGCAAGAAAGGTGGGCTCTCCTACCGTGCTAGACAACTACTAACACCCGACAGTATCCTGTACCTCTATAAGGCCACCATTCGCCCATGTATGGAGTATTGCTGTCACATCTTGGCAGTATTTTGCGTGAACAGTCGCCAAAGATGGCGGAAATTTTATGTTCTATGTCTATCCTTGTAGCCATGTCACTAGTAAGGGTGCTGGAGGTAAACGTTTTATCTGGGCTGACGTTATCCGCCTGATAGTCAGGGACCCGAACCTTGGATTAACCATTAAGGAGGCTGTCCTATCAGCAGATGCAAAGTACTGGGACTGCTGTATTGCCATTTGGTGAATGGATTCTGCGCCATGCAAGAGTCTCTGGTGGGGCCTCTCGATGCCATACTAGTGGGTAATTGTTACGGCTTTATCTTATCATGTGCTACAAAAAAAATTCTTCGTTATTTTTCTCTTTGTTTCCCCTCTCTGTCCTACTCTAAGCAAATCTGACAACCTAGTCCACAAACTCCAAAATTCCATCATGACAAGTTTCAATAAAAAATACACGATTAAACCCGGATCTGAAACTTCCAACGTAGACCCCCACTACCATGCCTCCTTCTCCAAGATCAGGGATCTACGTTCTAACCTTCCAGAGGTTGAAGCCCAATTACAGGAGACTAAACCAGACCTTTTCTTTTTAAGTGAAACTGGAATTGGACAGACTATTTCCCTAAATGAGTTCGTAATTAAAGGATACTCAAACCTAACTTCCAAAACTGACCCCCAAGATCGCCATGGGCATGGAATATGTGCCTATATAAAAGATGGCTTTCCATGTGGTAGGGACATCTCCAGAGAAGATCCTAACTTGCCCTATATGTGCTTCCGAGTAGCACTAGCTCACACTACGGCATTTATATTTACTCTCTATCGCCCCCATAACAGCGGAGTTACTATCTTTAAAAGCATATCTGAGAAAATTGACCAAGTTCTATCAGCATATCCTTCAGCTAACATTCACGTATGTGGAGACTTCAATGTTCACAATGTGGAATGGTTGACCAACTCAAACAATACCGACGACGAGGGGAGATTCTGTCATGATTTCTCCATTGCTTATGACCTCACTCAGATTGTTCACGAACCCACCCATGTGCCCGACAATGACGGCCAGTATGCAAGTCTCCTAGACCTTTTCTCACAACTTGCCCTGAACTATGTTCAGTTTCCGTTCTGTCTCCTCTTGGATCTTCCGACCACTCAGTTGTATCAATTAAGATAAAAATGAAATGTAATAAGTCCTCAGACGTACCTCTCCATCGTACAGTATATCGATACACTAAGGCTGACTGGGATAGCTTCCGTACATTTATATCGGATCTTCCTCTGCGTTCCATGTTTAAAAAGGTGTGTCGTCAATAGTATCAGACCTGACAGAATGGTTAATTGTGGGTATAGACAATTTCATACCCTCGAAAAAGTTCCAGCAAAAACCTAACAGCCAGCCATGGTTTTCTCCAGAATGTGCTGCTGCTATTGCGCACAGAAATCACTTTTTTCACTGCTTCCAACGTAATAGATGTATGGAAACTAAAGCCGCTTTCAGGACTGCCAGCGACCATTGTAAGAAAGTAATAAAGAACGCAAGAGAGTTGTATGCTCAGTCAGTCAAGTCCAAAGTAGCTGAGCAGCAGCTTGGTTCCCACCAGTTTTGGCAAATTGCAAACAGAATCTTGAACAGAAGCGTGTGCTCCATCCCAACTATCATCAATGGACCTGAGTTAATCTCGTCAGCATCAGACAAAACCAAACTCTTTGCCAGAACTTTGCAGCCAATTCGACCCTTTGCGACCAAGGCCGCAAACACCCAATATTTCCTCCTGTATCAGAAAACACACTATGTGATATACATATATCTGTATGTGATGTTGCCAAGCTAATCAAAAACCTTGATTCCAGTAAAGCAACCGGCCCTGACGATATTCCAATTATAGCACTCAAAAAACTTCAACCATAACTAGCACCCATACTTACAAAACTGTTTAAACGTTGTCTTAAGGAGAATTGATTCCCATCACCCTGGAAAATCTCATCAGTATGCCTTGTATTTAAGAATTCAGGTTATCGTTCATCCCCCTCTCAGTCCAAGCCAATAAGTCTCCTGTGCGTCATGAGTAAGTTGCTGGAATCTGTGTTAAATAGAGAAGTAATCAACCATCTCGGCAAAAATAACCTTAGTGACACACAATATGGTTTCCGTTCTGCTATATCTACAGCAGATGTGCTTACAGTTATATCTCATAGGATTAGCGAATCTCTCGACAGAGGCGACCTTTCTAGGGCAATTGCTCTTGACATATCAAAGGCCTTTGATAGGGTATGGCATAAAGGTTTACTTCACAAGATCTCCAGCTATGGTATTGCTGGAAATGTCTTCTCAATTATGAAATCATTTCTCTCTGATAGGTTCATAATAGTAGTAGTTGAGGGGCAAAAATCAGAAGCTCACAGTATAAATACTGGAGTCCCTCAGG
Source organism: Euprymna scolopes (assembly GCF_053919585.1). NCBI lineage: Eukaryota > Metazoa > Mollusca > Cephalopoda > Sepiida > Sepiolidae > Euprymna > Euprymna scolopes. Next base: position 43,555,232 of record NC_136527.1, read on the forward strand.
GGTCCATCCTGGGCCCAACTCTTTTCCTGGTCTACATTAATGATCTTCCAAATCACATCCTTACATCATTCGTAGACATTTTTGCTGATGACACTACCATCTATGGTAGCACATCTAAGACAGTAAACGACCAAGTTCTCTCCAATTCTCTCTCTTCTGATCTAGATCACGTTGTACAATGGGGAAAGGAGTGGCTGGTTACTTTTAATGCATCTAAAACAAAGCTTCTATCTTTACATCATCAACGTTCTGATCCCCATCTGGCATCAATTAAAATGAATGGCTCTTGTCTTGGGGAGACCTCAAGTTTTGACAGGCTTCTGGGCTTGACGTTTACTCCTGATCTTAAATGGAATACGTACATCAAATCTGTTGCAAAGGCCGCTGGAAAAATGGTCGGATCTCTCTATCGATCCAGTAGACATCTCACTGCTGATTAAATTCTCTATCTATATAAGAGCCAGATACGTCCAAGGATGGAGTACTGTTGCCACATATGGGCAGGAGCTGCTAGAAAAGACTTGTCCTGCCTTGATAGGGTTCAAAATAGACTTCGTGGCCTGGTGGGAGATGTCCTTTTCTCTTCGTGCAACCTCTGTCTCACAGAAGAGATGTTGCGAGTTTATCTCTGCTTTATCGTTATTTTCATGGAAAGTGTTCAACTGAGCTTCAATCTATGGTCCCCCCTCGCCAAACTTTCACAAGAAACACTAGACTAGCTGAAAACATTATCAATAATTTTCCCCACTCTTTATCTGTACCTAAACCTAAACATAGATTCCATGATAAAAGCTTCTTTCTTAGAACTGCACGCCTGTGGAATTGTCTTCCGTTTTCCTGCTTTCCAGCTTTCTATAATATGGTTGTCTTCAAGTCCAACGTGAACAAGTTTCTGATGAGCCGTTCCACTTTAGTTAACAAATTTACCGAACTTCCATTACTATCGATTACTATATTGTCCTTTAGACTACTCTACACTCTTAAACCCTTATCCTTGAGTGGCCTATCGGCCTTGATAAGTGGTGACGTCTATGTAAAAAAAACATCTGGGCTGGTGCATCTGCTACTAGTCTCTCGCTCCTTGATAAGTTTCAAAAGAGACGAAAACCTGATAGGCCCTGAACTGGCATCTAAGCTTCAGCCTCTGTCCCATCGACGAAATGTTGCACCCCTCTGCCTTTTCTACAAGTATTTTAGTGGTGAATGCTCTGACGAACTGCAATCACTTGTGCCCCCACGACGTGAGCACCTTCGACAATTTTTAAAGACTTTAAATTGACAAAAAAGGCACATGTGATGTCTGCCATCAATTTGTGAGTACGTTCCTTAAATTATTGAATGTGAATTATTATTATTATTAGGAAGTACTCTTATTTGAATTTTTAATATTGTATTCGTTTATTGATACGGCATTTTCGATATAAGAACAAGCGTTTTTTGTATATTTTGTTACTTTGGCGTTCTTTGTTTTGTATTACATGCCTGCAAAGGGAAAAAATTTTTAAATAACATATCTTCTTCACTTTAAAACAAGACCTTTCTATTTTTTCTTTACTCGACTTTTATTAGGCGAAAATGAATCTTCAATAACTCACATGCATGCCTTCCTCTAATGGATATATTCTTACACATTAACGAGAGTCTGAGGAACAGAAATAATTGCACCACAAAGCTATACACGAACCAAAAAGAACAAGGTAAATCAATACACATGCACAGTGCCATGCACTCACATAACTCACATGCCTTCATCTCATGCACATATTCTTACACATTAGCGAGAGTCTGGGGAACAGAAACAAATTGCAACACACAACTATACACGAACTAAAAAGACCAAGGTAAATCAACACACATACACAGTGACATGTACTCACATACATATATTACTTACATGTGCATATTATTCACACTATGAACACATTGATTTACACATATCTAATTCTCTTTATGTTTTAATTAACACTTGTTAACTGATGACCGTAATATTTATTAATGTTTGACTTGGGTGGGAACGTTTAAATGATTTAGACATGAGAAAAGTTGTAAGTAACTAAATAGAAGTACACCACATACAAAGTATTTTAATCCAATAATAATCGATCAATAATTCTAAGTAGGAATATTCGCTTACAGAAATATTAAACAGTATCCCAAAATACTATAACTGCTACACAACTTATCTACGTCGATGCTGTATATGACTAATCAGTTTATAACTGTTGAATGTTTATCGATATCCTGATGCTGCAACACGCTTCAAAATGTGAAAATCGGATGGTGCAAGGTGATGCAAAGTGCATGCTGATCTCGACCAATTTCTGTTTTGCAGGGGGATATTTGATGATCTAATCCACCTCTTCATTTTTATCGTTTACATATATTTCCTAAAAACTGAAGCATAATAAGCTCCTGTAAATGTGGATACCGGTTTAACACACCTAGAGTGAATATTGCTTCGGTACAGTGTGGTAATCGACGTGTTTTTCTTCTGGAAAGTTGTGAGCAACCCAGAAATCCATCAGATAATGTCCACAGACCCGGCATTAATCATACCCGTTTAGGTGATTTGACGAATAGTCAAGCATGGATCTTCCAAAAGGTAGCCCCACTATGGCCGAGAGTTGCCTCATCAAGGACAGATTGAGGGCAAACAAGTCTAGGTGCTGTTGCTAAAGATTTCATGACATATTGGAATTCGCAATGACATTTTACAAGAATAATATGACGTGACATTGTTTCTTTTAATTTCATCAAAAGTTTCCTGTGGTGTGCATGATTTCAAATAAGACAACTCATCACTGCATCATACTTGACAGGCTTCATTTAACACTTAACTAATTTAAAACACATGTAAGTCAGGAACAACAATTAGTTCAAAGTTGCAATTTTCCACATAACCCATAGAGATATAAATCATTGCATATGTAACATTTCTACTAGATCAAACAAACGGAGTGGTCAGGGTCATTACTTATTGAACGTTCCTTGTATTGAAAAAATCATGCACAAAAAACATATATGACAACAACAGGCAAAACCTTTAATAGATAATTAGACATAAATACTCAATATAAAATAGACGTTTTATTGTGTATTATTTTTTTTAATTAAAAAACCTGTAAAAACACCATACCAACACATACATCATATAACAAGAATACCAACACACACATATAACAAGAATAACTTTCCTGATAATATTCTATTTAACCCAGACTATAAAACCTTCCTTATTTATAAAGTTCTGAGTGAAGAAATCCAGAAAATATTTGTCATGCTATTGTCTGGCTTATTTGTTCTATTTTCTGTAATAAAAAGTTCTGGAGTATTTTTGTAGCGGACTTGTTTTCTGATTCTGTCATATTTGTAAGACGGTCTTGTGCAAAATAGTTTGTCCTACTGGCTCTTGCTTCATGATGCTGGTATACAATTTTGAGGTATGGATTTTGGAAGATCATCAGATATTATTTCCCATATGTGTTAGAATATGATGCAATAAATAAGACTTCTGTCCAAAGAAACCACGTACTTCTCAAGAATTTTGTTTGTTTATTTTGTTTTGATTTTCTTATCACTTTGTTTTTCCTGGGGATGAAGTATTCTAACAGATGCCAAACATTCTCCCATTAGTTTAGTTACTCCAACTGAGAGATCTTTTTAAGATTCTAACCATCCCTTTAAGTGCTATTGTTTGTATTACTTCTGCACCTCGTTCACCAGTTATACTTGCCACATAGATTTTGAAATTCTTTTTCATTAGCCGGCTTGCTTCTATAATGACTGGTATAATTGATACCGCCTAAAGATTCAAGTTTCTTTTCATTTCGTGCATAAGTCCTTGGTATTTTGTTATTTCCTCCCTCTCGGCTCTATTACACTATGTGGTTTCCGTATGTATTTTCATATGACTTAACAAATTTGACTTCTGTGCAAAGGCAGAAACACATATTTCACATGAATGTGCCTTGTCTCTTGTATGTGTTTTCATATGATGAAACAAATTTGACTTGTGTACAAAAGAGGAACCACATACTTCACAAGAATGTGGTTTTTCTCCTGTATGTGTTTTCATATGAGTCAACAGAGTTGACTCGCGTGCAAAAGAAGAACCACAAACTTCACAAGAATGTGGTTTGTCTCCTGTATGTATTTTAATATGATTCATTAAATTTGACTTCCATGAAAAAGAAGAACCGCATACTTCACAAGAATGTGGTTTTTCTCCCGTATGTATTTTCATATGATTATACAAATTTGACTTCTGTGCAAAGGAAGAACCACATATTTCACAAGAATATGGCTTGTCTCCCGTATGTGTTTTCATATGACACAACAAATGTGGTTTCTGTGCAAAAGAGGAGCCACATACGTTGCAAGAATATGGTTTCTCTCCCGTATGTGTTCTCATATGAGTTAACAAAGATGACTTCTGTGCAAAAGAAGAACCACATACATCACAAGAATGAGGTTTTTCTCCCGTATGTGTTTTCATATGAGTCAACAGAGTTGACTTCAATGCAAAAGAAGAACCACACACTTCACAAGAATGTGGTTTCTCTCCTGTATGTGTTTTCATATGAGTCATTAAACTTGACTTCCCTGCAAAAGAAGAACCACATATTACACAAGAATGTGGTTTCTCTCCCGTATGTGTTCTCATATGAGTTAACAAAGTAGACTTCTGTGCAAAAGAGGAACCACATGCGTCACAAGAATGTGGTTTTTCTCCCGTATGTGTTTTCATATGACGCAACAAAGTTGACTTCTGTGCAAAAGAAGAACCACATACTTCACAAGAATGTGGTTTCTCTCCCGTATGTCTTTTAATATGAGTCATTAAATTTGACTTCAATGCAAAAGAAGAACCACATACATCACAAGAATGTGGTTTCTCTCCCGTATGTGTTTTCATATGAATCAACAAAGTTGATTTCTGTGCAAAAGAAGAACCACATACTTCACAAGAATATGGTTTCTCTCCCGTATGTGTTTTCATATGACTCACCAAATATGACTTCCGTGCAAAAGAAGAACCACATACTTCACAAATATGTGGTTTTTCTCGCGTGTGTGTTTTCATATGACTTAACAAATTTGACCTCCATGCAAATGGATAACCACATACTTCACAAGAATGAGGTTTGTCGCCCATGTTTGCTCGCATCTAATTCCACAAAATATATATGCAATGGATAGTCTGATAAGATACACTAATAAATTTCGACTTTAAATTCATATGAAGAAATTATGTAAATCACCAATGACGTAAGGTTCTTCTTCTTTATTTTCATTGTTGCAAATTCTGAAAATATAAAATTAAAAAAATACAGTTAATTTAGTTAAATTGTATTGGTTATGTTAATTTTTATAAATATAAATTTCTTAATAATGACATTCAAATTAAATGAATATAATTTTGGCATTACAAGCATATGCTGTATTTTCGTGGACAATTTGCGTATCAAAAAAGGTTTCAATTTTTTATTCTGTGTTCATCAATTTAAAAAATGATTATCAGGTTTTTCAAATTTGATTTCCAAACAATACTATTTTGTTGTTTTTAACGCTTTTAGTACACATGTACTAAAAGCGTTAAAAACAACAATAAGTACTGAGTATGTGCGTTTTTTTGTGGTAAAAGCAAAACAAAAAATAAATATATAACAAAAAAGGTACTTGTGCACTTGTGCTACCATGCTGAAATAATAATGTTATTATTTAGAAACACATTCTTAAATATATTGTGAAACTTGAATTTATTTTTAACTCACCACCAAGAACATTTTTTCGAATCTGTAAAACACACCTGTTTTTTTAACTGAAGATATCTAAATAATAATAATAATAATAATAATAATTAATAATAATAATAATGATAATAATAATAATAATAATAATAATAATAATAATCGGGCGGTTCGATAAAGAATTTCGTTGTGATAAATTTTTTGTAAATTTTTACCTGGTTTCCAACTTGGCATTTTTCTTTAAAATGACTACCTTTTAAGGTTTTCGGTATGCAGAAAATGAATATTGCACTTGAATTTTCCGCAAATAATTAGCTTTCCGGATATTAAGCAATGCCATTTCTTATGTTATTGCTGGTGGCTATCTTGGTACATGCGTTTGTGCATAGTTTCTCTGGGGTAGGTTTGTGCATTTGCGTGTACCAAGATGGCCACCAGCAATAGCATAAGAAATGACATTGCTTAACATCCGGAAAACTACTTTTTTGCAGAAAATTTAAATGCTATATTCGTTTTCAGCATACACCAAAACATATAAAAGTAACCGTTTTAAATGTTAAGGTGGAAACGAGGTAAATCATTACCGTTTTATTTCTTTGTTTACATAGTTGAATTTTCAGCAAAACAACTGAATAAAAATGAAAAAAATTACCATCAACTGGTGTATATATAGTTGTTGCTTATTAGGATTCCTGCTATCCTGCTACTGTGAAAGCTACATCGAGGATTCATGTAAAGTACGATTTATGGTTGCATCTCAGAAAATAGGGGTATATTTTGGGCCAGATAGAGAGGATTTACAAAATTGAAAATTGGACTGGTCCCAAAATGCATAAGTTCTGGTCGACTATGGGAATTTCCATCTTTTACAGAAATCCAAAATCTATACGAAAAATTTTCTTCGATTTATTTCAGAGATTAATTCATATCTACTCATTTTTTTCGTTGAGGAGATTAGTAAATACCGGCCATGAAAGCTCTTCAATGGCTATACCCAGATTAAGCTCTCCTTTGATGATGAGGCAGGAAAATGGCTGCTCTCAATAACGCTATATTTAAATACCACTATAATAGTTTTCTTTATGAATAGAACAACTGTATGATACCATGCGTGAGTTAAAAAAATTAAAATTTGTACATCTGAATTTATAATTCATGGCTTATGGTAAAGAGATACATCAAATGTGACTGCATAAACAGAAAGAGCACACAATTTTACATAAGAGTACCAAATAACTTGAAAAATAAATAAATGGTGGCGAAATTATCGAATTTCTTGAAATGTTTACGTCCATAATTTAGTCCATTTTTAATAAAGAAAAATGTCCACGGAAAAGCATAAATTTTCTCACTCAAAATTATCATAACTTTTGAACTACTGATAGTATTTGCATAATTCTAACGGTTTTAGGCATTTTTTACAAATCTCTTTTCATACAAGTTGATAAAATAATAATTATGTATAAAAGAAAAATCAACTTGTAATCCTACTCATTCGTGTTTCCACCATTCATTAAGATAGGTAAGTGAAAAGGGTCAATGACCAGTCATTGGGTGTTTCCGTATTAAGACATTTGACAAAAGAAAAAACAAATTATTCTTTGAAACAAAATAAATAAAACTGTAATGACGTCAGTTTACAAGACAGAAACGAGTCAAAAAATTATATATACGATTGATATTTGTATTTGACTGCAGCTTTTGTTTTATCAAATATGAATATGGTTCTGTTGATGCAAATGAATATCTTATGTTCATGTAAATGAAAAAAAAGTAAAGAAAAAAGTAAATGCAAAAAGAAAAAAATACACGCATATCATAATGTAGGGGAAAGTGTCCCATGAAAGTTAATTTCAAACGTTGTATAATGTTCGATATTATTTATGTTTTGTTATAGTGTTTTGTTGATTTATATAATTAACAAAGGAATTGCAGACTCATAATATGCATTTTATACTGATTTTCATTGTTGGACAGTTTTATTATTGTATTTTATTTTTGTATTGTAATTATTGTTTTGTTGAATTATGAAAAAAACTGTAAATTGATGGGACGTTGAGGGAACGAAAAATATACACATGAATATTCTTTGGAAAATGAGAAAGATGTCGAGTGTTAAATTTGATGTAGTAAAGAAACGATTTTTTCTGTTGTAAATGAAAAATGTTGTAACAATGAATGAACATGATAAGGATTGTTTCCCCCTAGCACACTTCTCAGTCATTTTGAATATCAAATTGAATAAATCTTTTCTGACTTTCATCATTCTTGATTAACTTAATCAGTTTTGCAACTATAAATAAAGTGGCAGGCATCAGTTTGGACGGATCACAGAGAAAACTGTAAATAACGTGCACCTAAGCTTAATATAAATCAAGTTCCTCGACATGACAAATTTAAAGTCAACTAGAGCAAAGTATGTTTCTGAATATATTAACAGCCGACAATCAAGCCTTCCTCATTCATACAAGGTAATCTGAATGCTATTGAGTTGGTTAAGAATATCAATAACATATCACATAGAAGATTGGCTCCTTTTAACAGTGATCATATCACTCTAGGACTGTTAAGTTTGCATTTTTGATTGCATATCTTTAATTTTCTCTTCTTTCTTATGTTCTTTTACCTATGTAGGCATAACCTTGGCTGTGGAAAGAGGGAGGGAAATAAGGTGGCTTGTATCCAAAGAGATAATGTAATTTTAAACGTATATAATGTTAGATATTATTTATGTTTTGTTAAATTGATGGGACGCTAGAGAGCGTTGAGACTGGGGGAACGAAAAAAAATACACATGAATATTTTTTGGAAAATGAGAAGGATTTCGAGTGTTGAATTTGAAGTAAAGAAACAGAAAAAGTTTTCTTTTATACAAAAAACGATTTTTTTTCTGTTGTAAATGAAAAATGAATATCAAATTGAATAAATCTTTTATGACTTTCATCATTCTTGATTAACTTAATCAGTTTTGCAAATATAAATAAAGTGGCAGACATCAGTTTGGAAGGATTACAAAGAAAACTGTAAATAACATGCACCTAAGCTTAATATAAATCAAGTTCCTCGACATGATAAATTTAAAGTCAACTGGAGCAAAGTATGTTTCTGAATATATTAACAGCCGACAATCAAGCCTTCCTCATTCATACAAGATAATCTGAATGCTATTGAGTTGGTTAAGAATATCAATAACATATCCCATAGAAAATTGGCTCCTTTTAACAGTGATCATATCACTCTAGGACTGTTAAGTTTGCATTTTTGATTGCATATTCTTAATTGTCTCTTCTTTCTTATGTTCTTTTACCTATGTAGGAATAAAGTTGGCTGTAAAAAGAGGGATGGATGGAAATAAGGTGGCTTATATCCTAAGAGAACTAGAGGGGAGGAGGAGAAGGAATTTCTCATATGAACTAGAGGGGAGGAAGAGAAGGAATTTCTCATATGAACTAGAGAGGAGGAGGAGAAGGAATTTCTCATATGAACTAGAGAGGAGGAGGAGAAGGAATTTCTCATATGAACAAGAGGGGAGGAAGAAAAGGAATTTCTCATATCATTTGAGGGGAAATTTTTTGGACAGAAAACCATTTTGACGATTTTGCAGTTGAAATATTTCACATATGTGAGCAAATATGTTACTATGAGAAATGATGTTTTTTAGTGACTGATGAAAAGTAAGATGCTCTATATCCAAATAGATCTAACAAGTGACATTCACTAAGAGTTGATCTTCTTTGTCCTCAAAATGAGGAAAGTGATAAAAAGTTTACTTGCTTACATCCTCCCAGCTGATTACCATAGGTAACATTTGAAGCGCATCGAAATTTCATAACAAATAAATGGCTAGTGATCTTAAAGAAAGAAGGTATTTTATCATAAGCTACCTTCAGTCATAACCACAAGAAAAAAAAAGTCCATAACAATAGCAAAAGGGGGAGTAACAGCAATAGTAATAAATATCAAAAAGAATTAACAATGAAACTTACAATCCAATAAATTAATCACACTTATTGAAAAACTGAAATAATCTCACTTTTTTAAAACAACTTTCAAAATCCCTGGATTAAAAAACTTTCCAGAAGGGTCTTACCAGCTGAAATAAATTATGAAAGAAACAAGAGATATAATATTCAAATTTGATTTAAATGCTGCATATATAATTCAACTGTCCACAAACACGTTCTTGTAATACAACCTGCATGGCATATGTGTGAGACAGTCAGCAGCTGGATAGCTCACTAGTGAAAATATAAGCAGAAACCATCTTAGCAAATATGCAAATTAAGAAAGTGTGCCCAACGTTGATGTCCTGGAAAAGAGAAGGAAAGGGCAAAAAAAGGACAGAACCTGATGCTCATTCATACAAGGTAATCTGAATGCTATTGAGTTGGTTAATAATATCAATAACATATCCCATATAATATTGGCTCCTTTTAACAGTGATCATATCACTCTAGGACTTCAGTTTGCATTTTTGATTGCATATTCTTAATTTTCTCTTCTTTCTGATGTCCTAAAACAGAGAAGAACAGTCAGAAAAAGGACAGCACGATGCAAAAAGAAAGCAATCAGACAGGTTTTGACTCATCTGCAGAGAAAATGCGCTGCATGTTCGAAAAAATATAAGGAGGGTGATGAAAAAGACACATGCATGAAAGGGCATTTCTGAGAAACATGTTCGACACCAAAGTGATATTCTGAAACACAAAGTGTGTTGTTGGAAATTACTGGAATAAATGCTTTTGTATGCACTTAAAAAATGCGGAGTCGTATTTTAATGTCTTTCCTTGTTTTTTGTTCCCGCGATGGTACCAGACAATATGCGGGCCTGAGTTTTTGAAATGTAATGACTAAAATGTAATGACTAAAGTCTCAATATGGAAGCATAGAAGAAATCCCCAATCCAAAGATATAAAATCCTACATTGTCTTGGGCTCTGTCTTGAAGCGTTCCTTTAAACAGATTCAAGCTCCTCAAGGACGTATGACACATCTATCAGAAGTAGCAGAAACAGGTATGACGTCATGTTATGTTATATATGTACATATATTAATATGAAAGTACACACCACCACCTAGAAGAATCACAGGTCACTACAATAGACATTAAAGATCTGATGACAATAGGCCGTTACACAACAATCACAACATACATAGTAACATGTCAACATTAAAACCAACTGCTATTTTGATCTTTCTTTTTTGTTACACAACCAACACTTTGAAGCACACACACATGCTAGCCAAGTAAGTCATGATTTTCCCTACACAAATTCATTACATCCACTTATGAAAACCCATTAATAATAACTCTGACCGTTTTCATCTATCACAGTTAATGTTCAACAAAATAAAAAATAATTTAATTTTATGTTGTCTTCAAAACGAAATTAAAGTTAAAATCTATCATAATCTCGTAAGTAAATATGGAATTTCCATTATTGCGAGGAAAAATAAAAAGAATTTTTCAACATGTAAAAAAATACACCTAAAGAAATAAAGAAAATGTTGTGATGTATTTGTATAATTTGAATTATTTGGACTATTGTTCTCATCTTAAGTGTTATTTTTACAATGTTTGCACAATAACACTCAAGATGAGAACAGTAGTCTTAATAATCTAAATAATACAAAGATCTATTCCTCATCTAAAAAATTCAGAACCGTAATATTGTAATTTGTTTAATAATCATGATTATTTTTTTAATTTAGTCAAAGTTATTTGTAAGGTTTGTTTCATGTGTTTTTGAGAAAACTTAAAAATACAACAAAAGTTTCTTTAATTACGAGCATTCTTTAAACAAACGAACATAAAATTTGATAACTGCATTTCCAAATTATTAACAGCAAAACTCTTTGGTATACTTACGTGTGTACACAGTTTCTAATACATCGATCCTTCATATTGAAACCACTCGACAAGAATACAAACACTTAATTTTAAATAAAAGGAGAAAACAATAACTGAATGTCAAGAAGGCTAAAAATAAAAGCTTTTCGTGAAATTTGGCTAAAAAAAAGTCGATGTGTCCTAAATGGGGGTTCGATTAACTAGAGTGTTGCGTTAGAATCAGGGTACACCTTAAAAATGATAAATATTGAATTCTTTTTTATATATAATCTGGTAGATTACTGAGCATTAGACTTCGTTGAAAAATAAATAAATAAATAAAATGACAATAAAAAATATACACAGTGGAAGGGTACTACTTCCATATCGAGCATTTTTTCTTTTTTACCTTAAACATATGAATCAGTGAAAACATTTAAATTTAAAGAATTGAAAAAAGAAAAATTTATAACATTTTTCTTCAGTAAACAATAAATAAGTTGTTTTGGTCCACGTCTAAAATTTTTCCAATCCTCCCAAAAATCTTTACAATGACAACTTTTTAAGGTTTTCAGGAGTTATGAAAACGAATATATACTTTAAAAGTGGCGCAGAGAAATAGTTTTCATGATATAAAAAATTTACTTTTTCAAAAAGTGGAGATAACTTTTCATAAGAAATTTAATGTAAAATGAGCACCCACTTTATGGCCACACCGTAAGGCGGCCATTTTTTGTTTTTTGTTGTTTTTTTTTTTTTCTTTTTTTTTCAGATTTCATGTTTCAATAAAAACACAGGGGCATTAAAAAACAAAAATCAAGAAAAATGTTATCAATTCTGTACGTGGAAGCGCATACAAAATTGGCCACCACTGATAACATAAAGAATTGTGTATTGACCTTTTTTTGTTGTTTGTTTTTATGTTTAAGTCAGTATTGAAAACAAAATCTGATAGATTAGTGACCATTCGATAATAATCTGATCAAAAAATGAAAAAAAAAAGATGAAAATAAAAATACACATACGTGCGCCATGCGCCATGTAGTAATACTTACGTTTTTTGTTTTATAATCTGCTTTCGATTAACTTTATCTGCTTTTATAAAGGAAACGATTTTTCAAATGTGATTAACTTTACAAGCTTAACTTAACATTCAAGATGACGAACGGAAGAGAAAGTTCGCAGAAAACAAAATTGAAGAGGAAAAATAAAAATAAATCGTTTCGAAATAGAGCCGATTTATTTGGTGAATATCACGGATAAAATTAGTATTATTTTATTTAACATTTTAATATTTGCATGAGAGAGAACAGATTACAAGTTTCATATTTATTAATTTTCTAATTCGTTGCATGTGCAATTTAATTGGCGGAAACTGATATATAGAAAGCCGCCTTATCGTATCTTTTTTTTTATATATAGATTTCCGAATATATTTTATCGTGTTTGAAAGATTAAATTAAAAAAAAATTACACGTGTCAAAAAAAGTTAAAATGAAAATTTCATTAAAATTGGTTAATTTCCTGATTTTTGGTGAATTTTTAAGTAAAGGGGAGGGGTCAAAATCTTTATATATTTTGAGCATCGGCATTCATTTTGCCCGTACCTACAAAAATAATAATAAAAGTAAATAAACAAATTGCAACTTTTCTTGAAATAAATATATTCAGTAAATTTAAAATGGGTACTTATTATTTTTATTTATTGAATTTTTATTTTATTTATTTATTTATTTTATTTTAGTTTTTGTTACTTTGCTCGGCTTAATCCGGTAATTGACGGAAAATCCTGAGCACCCGGATCAAATTCTGCAAGAGTACCAATAAATAATCCAATACACTTATTTTTATATGAACACTTATCCCCACCTTTTTGTTTTGACATTTCGAAATTAATAGAAAACGATGTCATAGATATTTGGAAGGCTGTTCATCCTCGTTTGCCTTTGTTAAATGAAATTAGTATTGTTAATTTTAAGCTGTGACAATACTAATATAAAATGCAACAGTTTTTTCTGACATAGCACTAAACGGAATGTATTCTGTCCAGCGTGAGCGGATCTAGTTGTAATCAACTTCAGGGAGCAAATGAATTGAAATACCCTCTGACATGGCGTAAGGGGCAGAGGGGGTGCAATGGCTGACGTGGCCATTATGTTACGAATCGCTCAAGAGAAGATGAATGAAATATGTATGCAAGTACTTAGTAAAATAGAAGGCTACCCACCATAAGGAATGTAAAGAGTTTTTTTGTTTCCCACAAAATACTAGTAATAAGAGTAGGCTTATGATGAATAGGATAAGGCTTGGGATGGGAAAATTTTTTTTTGTGTGCTACCTATGGGAAGAAAAGCTGATCTGTAAAGCCAAGAACGATGATAGTCCGTTTTGAAGAGGTAGATGGACCTCGATTTTATTATTCGGTTGATTGCCGAGAATTTATCGATCACGCGTAGTGTCGACGGGAGTAAAGGATGCTCCTGAAATTCTGATTTAAATTATGACGAGACCATGGGGTCACAGGGAGTTGTTGACCTTCGAGCGCGCAAGGATTAGCGCCACATGGTATTATTTGTTGATATTATTTTACTTAGTATATGTTATTAATTATTGAATAAAGGTATGACAGTTTTCTTTGCCAGTGGGGTGAGCATATATATCCCATTCTTAGTAAATGTGGGGAGTAGAAAATGTATGCCTTCGCCATACATTTTGATAAAAAGGGGGGAAAAGAATGTTACAGAATGGATTGAGAGAGAGAGAGAGAGAGAGAGGTGAGTAAACGTGGAGTGTAGACACGTTTACGAGAACCGAGGGTCAGCTAACCAGATTACGTATGAGTGACGTGGTCAGGTTGGCTAGATCTGTGAGACTGGATTTGGACTTTGAAGAAGACGGACGGCTTAATAGCTGTTCCCTCCCCTTCACTGGGGGTGGGGGACGCTGACGTGTTCAAAGCAAGCAAGATTCACTTCCATATTCTGTGTCAACATTTGGAAGGTAAATAAAAAAATATAAAACCAATTCATCGTCTTGGAGTGATAAATCTTCGTCTATGAGGTACCAGTCTCCCTCCAAGAGAAGATGAATTCCAGATGGATCAACATCGACGACACATGAAGTAAGGTATGTCTAAGAAAATGCATGTAACACACACACACACACACACACACACACACACACACACAAAAGCATATGAACAATTAGATATGAACACACACAACCGCATATGAAACTAGACGATCATACGCACACGGAATTCTTTTATGACACGCATAATCTCCTTTCATTCTAATAATAATCATTCCATAACAACAAATACAATTATGGTCCTCCCCTTTTATACATAAGACTTGGACGTAAGGGGCTTCTAATTGGGATCATATTTAATATGGGATTGTGGAGAGCTTAGCAGTGAGATACTTGTTCACATTACATTTAAACTTCTGCATGTCACTACACCTAGGGAATCAGGAAACATGAGAGAAGGTTCAAAGGTTGAGTGAAAATCTGCTACAGTATGAGGAATATCAGTACCTAGAGGCTTCAACAGTGAAGGGGTGGGATTTTTCTGCTTTTTGCATCATTCGGGAGTTTGTACGTTGATGGTTCATAAGTGCTATTTCATCAGAGCACCGTTAATTAAAGAAATTACAAAACAAACACAGAGATACAACATTCCGGCGATGTGACAGGGGTTGCAGCATGGCAGATAGTATGAAATTACAAAACTGATGAAACTCTTCTTAGTCTTAGTAGCATTACATGTTTTTTATTTTCATTTTACACTAGCGATGGGTACCCGGCGTTGCCCAGGTGTTTGTAGATGTGTGTGAAAAAAAACCCGAAATGTGAAAAAAAACAGGTGCCCGTGAAAAAAAACGAAGCCTTGACGCACAGTTGGAAAATAGTAAAGTGTGAAAAAAAGGTGCTCGTTTTTGATTGACGTGACGGCGATAGGTATTCAGCAGTTAGCATTTTGTGCGGGACAGTTTTTAATGAGGTCAATAAATCGATTTGTTTGTTTTTAAAAAACGCTCCCTGTTTATTAGGGGGAGCGTCTCATCTCGAAATGAAAGCTACCGTCTGATATGACGAAGTCGACATTGACCAAACGTTACTTAGCTGCCAGTAATTAGAGTCGAGTTTCGCTTTTTGTTTATACTGATAACCGAATGTAACACGTGCAGATGCAAGAAATGTCGAATAATTAACGTTTGAAAGTCAATAAAATTAAATAGACAGGCGAGCTCCGTGGTTAAGTGTGAGATATTACAATTTATAGATGATATAAAAAGTTTTAACAAGTTGTGAAGCGAGCGAGCGCTTCTCTGAAAGAAGCCTTTTGTGGACATCGAGGAAAAGCGTACATACATACATACATACATTTTCGCTTTTATATATATAGATGTTTTTGTTGTGGTCCCATTCCTCTACGAACTGAATGGATATGTGTACATTCGTTTTTTCCTCGTGTCTATTTTAGTGAAATTACAAAACTAATGAAAATCTTCTTGAAATTTCATATGACTACATCAGATAAAAAGACTATTTTCAACCTTGAAATGAATTTTTTTTAATTCTAAGGAACACAATGAATTCTGAAAGCCCCTAGAATTGCTTTCGATTGAAACAATATTCTTCACTAATACACAAGAGGTCAAGTTGAAAATGAACATTTCTTACAAATTAAAACAATAAGAATGAACTAAAATAAAATATTTATTTCTATATAAGATTTTATTAAGTTTATATTTTTATATGTATGCATATGTATATATTTTTATATGTATGCATATGTATATATTTTTTATATGTATGCATATGTATATACTTTTTATATGTATGCATATGTATATATTTTTATATGTATGCATATGTATATATTTTTATATGTATGCATATGTATATATTTTTATATGTATGCATATGTATATATTTTTATATGTATGCATATGTATATATTTTTATATGTATGTATGTGTATATATTTTTATATGTATGCATATGTATATATTTTTATATGTATGCATATGTATATATTTTTATATGTATGCATATGTATATATTTTTTATATGTATGCATATGTATATATTTTTTATATGTATGCATATGTATATATTTTTATATGTATACATATGTATATATTTTATATGTATGCATATGTATATATTTTCATGTTTGTTTTCATTTTACAAAATATTGAAACAACAGGTAAAACTTTTTCAAACATTTATTGTGCCATCCTAAAACTTTTATTTTATCTTTTATTGTCTTAGCAAGTTTTTGAATAGAATTAATTAATTTTGTAAAATGGCCCTTGTCATCTTGCTTTAGATAATATCACATGGTCTTTACTTCCAGGTGTTGCATTATTCTCTTGGAGAGTGAATGTCTTTGCATGTCACCGTCTTAGTTACTTCCAGGTTGAAGGGAGTGCCGACAGTACAAACCTGGTTATGACAACATAATTGTGTGAAATTGGCAATTCATATATGCATAGACCGAAATATAAATTGAATAAGATTATAAAAATAATAATTAGAAAATCAAAACAAGTAATTGTATTAAGAGAAGAAACATTTCTAAATAAAAAGTTAACTAGGATTAAGGATAGGAATTCATCTGTACCAGTTATATTTTAATGGGATTTGTCTTTCCATTTCGATTAAATGTTTTTATTCTAATAGATTTCCAAAGACATTTCTAAGTCTTATGAGTGGCTAGAAAATATGAGACTTCAGTTGTTGGTACATAGGGCTCGACCAGTTGAGCCAGTGAAACTACTATTGACAGTGAGAGAAACCTGATTGAAGCCTTCATCTTATCCTCTTTCACACGACGGGTTAATGAGACACGTGAGTTAGAAAGTTAAAGAGTCAGCGCCCAAGTGGAAGAACACGCTAGCCTGCAAAACATGCCTGGGAAACCCCGTCCGCATTCAATGGTAGAAGTTTCTCAGAGTTTTAACAAAATATCAGAAAAATAAGCGATTGGTGAAGGTCAAAGTCAATTATATGTTTCGTTTAATTAATCCATGATTTCGAATCACAAATTTTATTACTTATTCCTGAAGTATGAAATTAAAAAAAGCTGTTTGCAGCTGGATTAATTTGACATTTTTCAGAGCTTAATTTTAGAAAACCTAATTCTGAATATGAACTGACCTTGTTAAACTCATTCCGTAGAATACATATAAACAAATCTTTTGTGGTAGTATTTCAGTGTAGTGTTTGTTCTGTCCTTTTTGAAAGCTGGAAGGTTTTTACTATATATTAGTTATAAACGAGTAATCACATTCCACTACAAACTTATTACCAATGAGTTTGTTCAGGAGATTAAATTATATTTGGTGTATGGATGGGCGTGTATATTTGAGGATTGAAGAAGAAACTTATCATACTAGCTACGTATACTTTGTAGTGGTGATTAAATCCTATCGTTTTTTCCAAAACAAGTTATTTCTTGCAAGAACGTGTTAACTCATAATATTCATAACCTTCAACAATTGTTTTAAACTAGAAAAATTATACTCTAATTGTTATATATTCGAATCGTACCTCCATAACAATTTTGTTAATTCATATACATTTTAGCAAGGGTTAGAGTCGTACATTTCAGAATAACCTGTCAACAAACGAAATATGCAATGCTGCTGGTGGTGTGATTTAAAGTTTCGTTCCCTAGATAAACACATAAGAAATGCAATTGTCACATGATATGGTAAAGAAATATCTTACGTGTTTTGGGATAAAAGAGAGTTTCCAGGTAGTCTAAATCCGGAAGCTAGACAGGTAAGATGTCCGGCCGTCTTCATCGCTCAATTTCCATTCTAAAGAATAACTCAGAAAAACTGATCAAGAAGTAATTTCCTTTTAAATAAAACCTTTTAAATCAGCAGATCTTAATTTGTTTTTGTTTGTTAAATTAATCTAGTTCATTAATTAATTTATATGAGCGCCAGGAATAATTAAATCAGGGGTTATGACGGCAAGTCAGGCACAATAAGCAAATTGACTATAAAACAAAAATCTTGATCGCTTGAAGACGAAAACGCAAGTGAGAAAAACTATATGTTTATGAAAAGACTGTTTACGAACTTTTGTTGAACATTAATATGTTACTTTAAGTTTAATTAACCAAGCCTTTATAACTAGTACCTTGGGCAAGACAATCAGATTTTTGCAAATTTCTCAAGCTCGTAATACCCAAGAACTTGTACCAAACAACATGCACTCACATACATATATTATTTACACGTGCATATTATTCACACTATGAACATATTGAATTATACATATCTAAGCTTTGCGATTACTTTGGTTTCTGTATCAAACATGTCTTTTAATAAAGAGCGCTCTCGATAAAACAAGTTTTTGACTTGTAGGCGAACACGCAAGTGAGAAAAAACATGCATTTATTAAAAATTAAATTTACTAACTTGTGCATATTATTCACAAATTTTAATAAAGAATTCTTACTGATTGAAAATAATTATTATATCGTTATAAAATTATTTGATTTAAACATGTTTTGTTATAAAATTGTAAATATAAACATGTTTTCTTATTCACACTATGAACATATTGACTCACACATCTACAAAGCTTTGTGATTACTTTGCTTTTTGTAGAAAACACGAATTTTAATAAAGAAACCTTAATGATTGAAAATAATTATTATATCCTCATAAAATTGTAAATATAAACATGCTTTCTTATAAAATTTCGCTTTCCTCAATTTTTTATTTAAAAAATCTATTTATGTTTTAAGTATCACTTGTTAACTGATAACCGCAATATTCATTAATACTACATTTATTTGCTTTATAATAAATAAGCACTTCATAATGTGTTCATCCTCAACTAATCCAGCAATAGTCCATGGAAAAAAGAAACACAATTTTTTAATGCTAAATTACGTTTTTTTTAAACAACCAGTTTAATACTTAATTTATTTTCTTTATAATAAATAAGTACTTCACAATGTGTTCATCTTCAATTAACCAAACACGACTTTTGTAGATATAAACATGTTTGTTGCCAAATTTGGTTTTCCTCCATTTTTCATTTTAAAAAATGTGTATATTTTAATTAGCACTTGCTAACTGGTGACCATAATATGCATTGATGTTGAATTTGTTTTCTTTAAAATAAATATGCCCGCCACAATGCATTCTTCACCAACGATGGTCATTGAAAAATAAACAAATTTTTATGGCAAATTTCGTATGTACATGAAAAGATTTTAAAAATACAGAATAAAACTTTTTAATCCAAAGTTAAATAAAGGTAAATATATATTCTAACATTTTGTTAACTTTTTTTCATGTTTTCGTTCCTCGAACAACTGAAAGAGGTTAAGAAATGATTGAACACCAAATGTTATATCGCTGATGACTTGGATGGGCGTGGTTACACGAGCAGTTTTGTTAATGTTTCCAAACCAATTGATTTCGACGAAAAGAGAAAAGTGTGAAATACATGCCACACAAAGTATTTTCATCCAATAATAATCGATAAATTATTCCAAGTAAAAAAATTCGTTTGCATAAATATAAAACAATCCCACACAATTTGGTTAACTTTACTTAAAATAATGAAAATGTCTAACATTTTGTTAATTTTATTTCATGTTTTCGCTACTTTAACAAAAGAGTTTAAAAATGATTTAACACCAAATGTTATATTGCTGGTGACTTGGGTGGGCACGTTTAAATGATTTAGACATGAGAGAAGTTGTAAGTAACTAAGTAGAAGTACATCCCATACAAAATATTTTAATCCAATAATAATCGATCGATAATTCTAAGTAGAAAGATTCATTCACATAAATATAAACCAATCCCACAAACTATAACTTCTACACAACTTACGATCTATACCGAAGCTGTATATGGCTAATCAGTTTATACTTGTTAAGTTTTTATCGATATCCTGATGCTGCAACACTAAATGATAATGCCAGTCTAATTTCTAATATAAGTAGAACAACAAAAATTGCAACAGTTATTAGTTTGTTTTTCTAGATAAGAACATCACAGAGTTACACATTGTTTGTATCGTTTAATGCATCTCTGGAGATAGCATTTGTAGAAGCTGCATAATCTGGAAAACGCTTCCCCTTCAAAAACAATTTTCTGGCTTCAAAATGTGAAAATCGGATGGTGCAAGGTGATGCAGAGTAAGTGCATGGCAGAGGATTTCATAGATGTCTGCGCTTCTGATCTCGAACAATGTGTGTTTTGCATCAGTGTGATATTTTGCAGGGGGATATTTGCTGATCTGGCCCAACATTTTGATTTTTATAGTTTACTTATATTTCATGAAAACTAAAGCATAATAAGCTCCTGTAAATGTGGATACCGGTTTAACAAACCTACAGTGAATATTGTTTTGGTACAGTATGGTAATCGACGCGTTTTTGCTTCTGGAAAGTTGTGAGCAACCAAGAAATTCATCCGATAATTTCCACAACCCCTGCATTTATCCTGACTTTTTAGGCGATTTGGCAAATAGTCAAGCATGGATCTTCAAAAAAGGTAGCCTCACTATGGTTGAGAGTTGCCTCATCAATGACAGATGGAGGGCAACCAAGTCTATGTGCTGTTGCTGCTACAGATTTCATGACATATTGGAATTCACAATAACGTTTTACAAGAATAATATGATGTGACATCATTTCTAATTTCATCACGAGTTTCTCATGGTGTGCGTGATTTTAAATAAGACACCTGATCACTGCATGGCACTTGAGAGGCTCCATTTCTTACTTAACTAATTTCAAAGATTTGTAAATCAGGAACCACAATTAGTTTAGAGTTGTAATTTGCCACAACTCATACAGATATAAATCATTGCATATGCAACATTTCTACTAGATCAGACAGAAAGAAGTGGGTCAACGTCATTACTTATTGAATCTTCCTCGGATTTAAAATATCATGCACAATAAACATATACATGAAAACAGCAATGACAAAAGGTTAAAACCTGAAGCAGATATTTAGACATGAATACTTGATATAAAATAGATGTTTTATTGAGATGTATTACATTTTTAAAAGTAAAAAATAATTTATATTATATATTCTTTTGGGTGGTTTTAAAGATTTACACGAGAATAAAAACTTTCTTTTAAAAGTAAATTATTATATAACAACAATACAAACACACACACTACAATATACAAACACACATATAACAAGAATACCAAAATATGGTTTTAACTTTTTCAAATTTTATCATTTGTGAATGGAAAATACTACCAGATGCCAGACATTCACAAAATTTCAAAACAATACAATTGTGTTCATATGTTTGTCTAAAGCTGATTTCATATAAACAAAAGAGCTACATTACAAAAAATATTTTCAGTTTTTCCTATTTTACTTTGTAGGGAAAATCAAAACTTACTTGGCTTGCATCTGTGCGTGCTTCAAAGGGTCGGTTGTGTAACAAAAAGTAGAAAAAAGGACTAAAATTGTTGTTTACATGTTTGTCTAAAGCTGATTTCATAAAAACTGTTAAGTTGTATGCGCTTTCATTTTAAAGATTTACATAAGAATAAAAAATTTGTTTTTTTAAAGAAAATAATTGACTAAATTAAACGATCATATACTGTTCTCTCCTGAGAAAAAAGCCACATATGGCTTTTTTGTTTTTCTTATTTTACTCTGTAGGAAAAATCGAAACTTACTTAGCATATGTTCATGCTTCAAAGGGTCGGTTGTGTAACAAAAAATAGAAAGAAAGACCAAAATCTTTACACGCAATGGGTTTTATGGATAACGGTCATGGAAGCGATGCATAATGTCGCCATTTCTATGCTAAAGAAACAGGTGAACTAAAAGAAAAGACATGTACAGAATAGAGGACGAGTTAAAAGAAATGTGTTACGTATGTAGGCATGTACAAGTAAACTTGAAAAGTATTGAGTTTTGGAGTTGAACGATTTGACAACATAATGACACGTTTTGGAGTTAATAGTTTTTATAACAGAATGTCTGCTTGTGGATGTAATAGTTTTGACAACAAAATGTCGACTTGTGGAGTTAATAATTTAACAACAGGGTGTCTTGTGGATTTGGACATTTTGAAAACAAAGTGTACCTTCTGGAGTTGACAGTTTTCATAACAGAATGTTGACTTTTTGAATTGGAAGTTTTAAAAACAGTGTCAAATTAATCTGATAAGTCGAAAGACTCATAAACCAAAGGGGCCCTTACCTGGGACTCACACTTGAACTCTATAAGAGATACATAGATATCTTTTATTTTAAAGTTCTTTTGTATTCAGTATATTTTTACATATGACACAACAAATGTTCCTTTTATACAAATCTCTCTTGTACTTGGTTCATCAGGTATATTTGCCAGGTAATTTTTTAAATTCTTTTGTCTAATTTAAGTTCCTCCTATAATTACAGGAATATAGATTTTCTAAAGATTACAGTTTCTTTTCTCTCGTACATAAAACCCTGGTATTTCGTTATATTTTTCTCACTCTGTTCAACTAAATATTGTTCCCAGGACTTGCTGTAGCATTCAATATTCAACATTTTAGAGATGATGTGGATATATTTACACAATCCATTGTATTTGATTGTATAGTAGCCATCCTCTAGCAAATGTCAAATGGCCCAAACTAACTTCTCTGTTGTACAAACTACAATTGTCATGCTGAGATCCTTTATCTTATTATGGAAGATCATCAGATATTGTTTCCTATATGTGTTAGCATATGATGAAATAAATCTGACCTCTGTCAAAAGGAACCAGGTACTTCAAAACAATGTGGTTTGTCTCTTTTCTATTGATTTTCCTCGGGTTTTAAGTGCTATTATTTGTATTTATTTTGCACTTGGTTCATGCGGTATATTCGCCAGATAGTTTTTGAAATTCTTTTTCATTAGCATGGTTGTTTCTATAATGACTGGTGGGATTGATACCTTCTTAAGATTCCAATTTCTTTTCGTGTCGTACAGAAATCCTTGGTATTTTGGTATTTTCTCCCTCTCTGCTCTGTTAGAGCAGCACCAACCAGGATGCTTATTTCAACTAGAGTTGCCACATTCTCCTTCTAGTCCCATACCACTATGTAAGGGTTTCTTATGTGTTTTCATATGACTTAACAAATTTGACTTCTGTGCAAAAGAAGAACAACAAATTTTACATGAATGTGGCTTGCCTTCTGTATGTGTTTTCATATGACTAAACAAATGTGACCTCTGTGCAAAAGAGGAGCCACATACTTCACAAAAATATGGTTTCTCTCCCGTATGTTTTCTCATATGAGTCAATAAATTTGTCTTCCATGCAAAAGAACAACCACATACGTCACAAGTGTATGGTTTCTCCCCGGTATGTATTTTTACATGACTCAACAAACTTGACTTCCATGCATAGGAAGAACCACATACTTCACAAGAATGTGGTTTCTCTCCTGTATGTGTTTTCATATGACTCAACAAATTTGACTTCCATGCAAAAGAAGAACCACATACTTCACAAGAATGTGGTTTCTCTCCCGTATGTGTTTTCATATGACTCAACAAAGTTGACTTCTCTGCAAAAGAAGAACCACATACTTCACATGAATATGGTTTGTCTCCCGTATGTGTTTTCATATGACGAAACAAATGTAACTTATGTGCAAATGAATAACTGCATATTTCACAAGAATGTTGTTTGTCTCCTGTATGTTTTTTCATATGATTAAACAAATTTGATTTCCGTGCATATGAAGAACCGCATACTTCACAAAGATATGGTTTCTCTCCTGTATGTGTTTTCATATGATACAACAAAGTTGCCTTCAGTGTAAAAGAAGAACCACATATTTCACAAGAATGTGGTTTCTCTCCTGTATGTGTTTTCATATGATTCAACAAAGTTATCTTCTGTGCAAAAGAAGAACCACATACTTCACAAGAATGTGGTTTCTCTCCCGTATGTGTTTTCATATGAGAAAACAAATGTGACTTCCATGCAAATGAATAACCACATACTTCACAAGAATGAGGTTTGTCTCCCATGTTTGCTTGCATATAATTCCACAAAAAATATATGCAATGGATAGTGTGATAAATTCCAATGACGAAATTTTCTTCTGATGCTGTAATGAAGTTGTTTTCATTGCACAAATTCTGGAAATATAAAATAAATATGAAAATTTCGAGAAATTTAATTTTTTATGTTAGTTTTCATAAATATAAATTTATTATTAATGAAATTCAAAACAAAATATGTATAGTTTTAATCAATACTGGTTTGTTAATTTGGTTCTATTTTCAAATATTTAACTAAAATTTTTTACATTCTTTATTTTTAGAGATGAAGATTTATTAATCATTTTATTTTGATTCTTCAGAACACTGTTTTCATCTTGGGTGTTATTTTCACAATGTTTCTATGTTACCTCCGATCTTATTCAGGTGTATTTTGTTGAACTTGGAATATTTCTCTTGAACGCATAAATCTATATAAAATTCTTTGATACTTCTAAAGTCTATCAGCATTCTTTGGGTCATTTAATACGGTTTTAAATTTTTTTCCAAGTCGATTTTCGCTGGGTATATTCGGGTAATATTTTGGAATAGTTTGTTTTTTTATGGCATTTATATTTTATGGTAAAGGTTTGCTCTTTTTAGGAAATTTAGAAAAGTTTTGGGGCTTTCTTTTTTGAAGAGTTCTTTTAAGTTTGTTGCCTTGTAGTAGTGTTGACGGATGTGTGTGAGGTCATAGCAGTCATCAATCAAGTAGTAATCAAGTAAAAGGTGTTTCACTGTATAAGGTTTGTGACATGGTATACTGTTGAGAGGTTCTTCACTTTTTAGTATGTAGAGTTATGTAGGTGTCTCCTATCCGGTTATGTGATAAGGCTACTTCGTTGTAAGATTTTCTGGGATTTAGTAGTTTTTTTTAAGTATAGGTATAATTTGGAAGAGTTTATTGTTTGGCAATTGTTCCAGTCATCGCAAACAACACAAGAGCATGCTACTCTCATGTTTTAAACAAAGGGTGCCATTAGATAATTTGAAATCCTATTTTCCATCTCACCGAGGATTGAAATTTCAACGTTCAGGAGTATGTAACTTACAACTGAATTTTACCAAGTACTCTAACCATAGCAGCACAGATTCTAGCAGACAATACGAGTAGGAATTTTAGGAATTTATTTGTTTTTAGATGTTATCACTATTTATTACTACATATTATATTTATGCACTGGATTCTAAAGCCAGCTTGATCTTCACCGTTCTTCTCCAATTTATAATTTATACTTCATCCCATAAAGACAAAAATGAAAGAAAAAAATATTGTTTTTGGGTCAATTAATGCTGTATATATTATTTGAACTTTTTAATACTTCTGAAGTCTATCAACATTCTTTGGGCCATTTAATACGGTTATAAATTTTTTTCAAAGTCGATTTCGACCAATTAAAATAAGGTGCCCTATATCCAAATAGAACTAATAAGCATGTCTCCTCCTTGTGACAATCACTAGGAGTTTATCTTCGTCGACCTAAAGATGAGGCCGAGGATGAAAATTTACTTGTTTACATCCTCCCAGAATATTATCATAGGTAACATTTGAAACGTATTCAAATTTCATAACAAACACATGATCTAAAAGTTAGATACACAGGTTCTTTTACTCATAGTCGAAAGAAAAATAAAAGTTCATACAAACAAGAGGGGGATAACAGTTCCTTACTTAATTTCCATGGACACAAGCCTTCCTTCAGTCATAATCAGAAGAAAAATAAAAGTCCATAATAATAGCAAAGAGAGAGTAACAGCAGTAGTAATAAATAACAAGAAGAATTAACAATGAAACATACAATTCAACACCAAGAAAAATTAATAATTATTGAAAAACTAAAATAATCTCATTTTTTTAAAACAACTTTAAAAATCTCTGGATTAAACAAATTATCTTTAAGAATTTCTTGTCAATCCTACATTCATGCATTCATTACACGAGAGCACGCAACTAATGGCTATCGGCCTTGTTTCTTAAACTTTCAAACTACCTGAATTAAACAACTTTCCAGAAGGGTCTTACCAGCTGGAATAAATTATGAAAGAAATTAGAGATATAATACTCAGATTTTCTTTACATGCTGCTTATATAATTCAGCTATCCCAAAACACATGTTCTTGTAATATAACGTGCATGGTGCTAATGTGAGAAAATCAGCAGCAGCTGTAGGATAGCTGACCAGTGATAATATAAGCAGCCGCCGTCTTAGCACATATGTAAATAAAGAAAGTGTGCACATGCTGATGTCATGGGAAGGAGAAGAGAACAAGGCAGAAAAAAGACAGCACACGATGAGAAAACAGCAATCAGATATCAATGGCAACACATCAAAGGCTGTAAATGACAAAGTTCTCTCTGATTCTCTCTCCTCTGATCTTGCGCACGTGGTACAGTGAGGGAAGAGGTGGCTGGTTACTTTTAATGCATCTAAAACCAAGCTTTTATCTTTACATCATCAATGCTCTGATCCCCATCTGTCATGAATTGAAATGGATGGCTCTCGTCTTGGGAAGGATCCATGTTTTGACAAGCTTCTGTGTTTGACCTTTACTCCTGATCTGAAATGGAACATGTACATCAAGTCTGTTGCCAAGGTCGCTGGAAAGATGGTGGGATCCTTCTACCGCTCTAGAAGATATCTCACTACTGATGCAATTCTCTATCTATATAAAAGCCAAGTACGTCCAAGGATGGAGTACTGTTGCCATATCTGGGCAGGAGCTGCTAAAAACAGCCAATCCTGCCTTGAGAGAGTACAAAATAGACTTCGTGGCTTAGTGGGGATACCCTTTTCTCTTCCCTGCAACCTCTCTCCCACAGAAGAGACGTTGCAAGCCTATCTTTGTTTTATCGTTATTTCCATGGCAGGTGCTCGTCTGAACTCCAATCTCTGGTCCCCCTCGCCAGTCTTTTACAAAAAACACCCGTCTAGCTGAATCCACTGTCAAAAATTTCCCCTACTCTATATCTATGCCTAAATCAAAACGTAGATTCCATGAACAAAGCTTCTTTCTTAGAACTGCATGCCTGTGGATCTGTTCCCTCTGCCTGCTTCCCTCCTGACTACAACTTGGATGTCTTCAAGTCCAACGTAAACAAATTCCTGATGAACCGATCTACACTAACGTACTGTACTTACAATAACCCTTATCCCTGAGTGGCTTCTGGGCCTTGATAAGTGGTGACCGCCTTGTAAAAAAAACATGCTGATGTCACAGGAAGGAAAAGAGAAAAAGGCAGAAAAAAGGACAGCACATGATGAGAAAAGACAGCAATCAGACGTGTTTTCATTATGCAGTGAGGCAGTATGTGCTGCAGTGAGACAGAAAGTGGTAACGCAGGTGAGGAAAATGACAAATACAAAAAGGGCATTTCTGACAGACATGTACAACGTGCAAGTGATATATTTTTAAACATAGTCAAAGCGTTGTTGGAAATCACTGGATTAAATGCTTGTGTATTCACCTAAAATAATCATATTTTATGTCTTTCCTTCTAAATTTGTTCCTACGATGGTATCAGATTATGTGCAGGTGCGAGTTTTTTTTTTTAAATGCATGGTTAGAGTACAAGAGTTACTTGAAAATCCCAGTTACTTTGAATATTTGGTGTGTAAGCTGTGCAGATTACTGCTAGAAGTTGACTCCCTTTCTAGCTTATCAAATAAAAGACCATTTCTTATGAAAGCCCCATTAATAATAATTCCAATCATTTCATCTATCACAGTTAATGTCCCACAAAATACAAAATAGTTTAATTTTTATCTCGTCTTCACTTTTCAAATCAGAATTAAAGTTAAAGTGTACGAACACAATCCAGTAAGTA
Organism: Euprymna scolopes; assembly: GCF_053919585.1. NCBI lineage: Eukaryota > Metazoa > Mollusca > Cephalopoda > Sepiida > Sepiolidae > Euprymna > Euprymna scolopes. The sequence goes on from NC_136527.1 coordinate 43,583,685, forward strand.
AATATTCATCAAATGTTATTTTTACAATGTTTGCATAATAAATAACACTAAAGATGAGAACAGTAGTCTTAATAATCTGAATAATACAAAGAATCATTCCTCATCTAAAAACTTCAGAAACGTAATCTTGTAATTTGTTTAAGAATCATGATGATTTTTTTAAGGTTTGTTGCTTCGTTTAATGTCTATGATCTTCCAACCCCCCCGCAATCCTTTACAATGACGACTTTTATGAATTTTTTTGAGAGTGCTGAAAACGAATATGTACTAAAAAAAATGGTGCAGAGAAATAGTTTTCGTGATATTAAGAATTTACTTTTTCAAAGAGTGAAGGATCACATTTAAATATGAATTAAACGTAAATGAGCACCCACTTTATGGCCACCTAAGGTAGGGGTCAATTTTTGCCTTTGTTTTTGGGCGAAAAATATTTTTCGTTTTCTTTTCTGATTTCCTCTTTCAATAAAGACACAAGGATATTTAAAAAACAAAAAATATATAATCTGTATAAAAACACATGTAATTCCTTATGTTATCAGTAGTGACTATTTTTGTATGTGCAAATGTGCACATATGCAACAAACAAGTAGTTTTCCAAATATTAATCAATGTAATTCCTTATGTTATCGGTGGTGGCCAATTCTGTATGTGCAAGTGCATACTTAATTGGCCAGCACTGATAATAAACAATTACATTTTTTTATATCCAGACACTTACTTGTTTGCAGCAAATTAAAATGCGATATTCGTTTTCAGCATACCCGAAAACCTAAAGAAGTTTTAATATTAAAGATGATTGTAAAGGTGAAAAATAAATAAAAATTAACCAAAACGGCTTTCAGGCAGGCCAACAAAACAAATAAAAAAAATTATCACCATGTGGCCAGAAAGTGGGTTCTTATTTTACATTAAATTTATATAGAAAATGTGAGAAAAAAATTTCCTCTTTCAATAAAGACACAAGGATTTTTAAGAACAAAAATAAAGTATAATCTGTATGTAATTCCTTATGTTATCAGTAGTGACCATTTTTTTATGTGCAGGCCAACAAAACAAATAAAAAATGTGGCCAGAAAGTAGGTGCTTATTTTGCATTAAATTTATATAGAAAATGTGAGAAAAAAAAGTTAAACTCACCTGACTTGAGGAGGTTGGTGATCGGACCAAAAACAATGACGTTTGACTGTTGCTTATATCTACTGCTGCTGCTGCTTCTGATGGAAGTGTTTGCATATGAATGACTGTTACTAAGTATTTAAAGGATTGGGACAGGGTCTTCTTAGATGAAGGAAACTTTCAGTGGACGTTATTATTGCTGATAATAAGAGTACAGAGGTTGGTCTTCTAGCTTCGTGTTTCTTGACTGATCAGAGCTGGGGATACTTTCTATTGATTCCCACATTTTTAAAAAAGTAATTTCCTCATATCATGAAAAATAATTTTCTGCGTCACTTTGGAAGTATATATTCGTTTTTAGCACACCTGAAAAACTATAAAATAATCTGCTGAAAAAATGAAAAAACAAAAGATAAAACTTTTTACTTTAAACTTGTGGAACAATTAAAAATACATAAAATTTATAAATTTTTTTTTTTTTTGGTAAACGACGAAAAATATTTTTTATGCTTAAGTCAATATTAAAAACAAAAACAATCGACATCAAAACGTTTTCAACGATAAATCTACATTTTCATTAGGATTATTGGTTTTGTAAAAGTAGTTATCTCCCTTACATTTTTAACATATTCTGTAAATGTGCAAAAATCGATACTAATTTCATGTAGTAATACTTACGTTTTTGTTTATAATCTGCTTTTAATTAACTTTGTCTGCTTTTATAAAGGAAACGATTTTTCAAATGTGATTGACTTTACAAGCTCAACATAACATTCAAGATGATGAACGGAAGAGCAAGTTCGCAGAAAATAAAATTAAAGAAAAAAAAAAAATTCAAAATAGAGCCGATCTATTTGGTGAATATCATGGATAAAACTAGTATTATTTTATTTAACATTTTAATGTTTACATGAGAGAGAACAGATTACAAGTTTCGTCTTTATTATTTCTCTAATTCTTTGCATGGTATGTGCACTTTAAAGACGGAAACTGATAACAGGTGAACATAGTTTAGAAAGCCGACTTGTCATATTTTTATGTATTTCCGATTATTTCTTCAGTGTGTTTGGAAAGTTAATCTCTATATTAGAAAAAATACACGTGAAACAAGTTTATAATGAAAACTGTTTTCATGATGGCTTCAAAGATAATTAGTAAAGTCTTAAGATATTGAATTAAAAAAAAGATGGTTTTATTAGCCCCTTCCCTCGAAGCGAGATTTTAGTAACAGATCTAGCTTTGCAAAATAAAAACAAGAGACAACACGTCACAGATAAGTCTTACATAAGCCCCAAAATGTAAGAAAGTTGATGTTAATTTATACCTAGTGGGGAGGGGAGTGCCCGGCTTTGCCCAGTTGTTAAATATGCTTAAATATGATATTTTAAATTTGTTCAGATTTCGTATATATGATTATAGAGTCGTGATGTCAAAATTAATAAAAAATGTATTTGGGTGTCATCAGCTAGAATCGAAACCAAAATCAAAACTAGTATTCAAAGCTGGTGACGTTACCACTGTACAAACGTGACACGCATATGAACTGATTAAAAATAAACGAAGATGAATTTAAAAAATGTATAACGAGTTTTTTTTAATTTTGACCCTATAGAACTCATGAAAGTTGTGCCAAGTTGTAAAAACTGACCGTGGAATCACTAACTTCTACATGTGTGACTCTGTGTTTACCCATTTATAATCAGAATCTATCAATTTTAAGACCGAAAATTACATGTGAAAAACTACATTTAACGAGATTACAGATTGATAGAAGGTTTCCACCAAGGCACATCCTCACATACATAACATAAAAATATAGAAATAACTCCGGAAAATAACGACACTTGACAAACAACTCGAAATCACTGTATTAAGATAAATAACATTTATTTACGTGTTAGGAATATTAATTTAAATCGTTCGAACATAAATGTTTTCTTGTAACGAGTGTTCATTATGCAGGCTTAGTTAAATGAGGATCTCGTGAGAATAGCATGAAGTTTAAGATTACTGATTTTTATGAACAGAGTGTTGTTACACGTGGCTTGGAATTAATGTGAATATTTTCTGAGAGAAAAACGGTCATTAAATCATGTAAGCAAAAGTTTTGTGATAATTTTTATCATTATAACCACATTAAATATTTTTAATATTTTTTGTGCAAATATTGAATGAATACTGCTTATCTGTTCCTGAAATATAAAAAAATATGCTTAATTGTTAACATTTATGATGTTTTATTTTTATATAAAAAGCAAATAGAAATTCATGCGTTATTTTTTTAATTTAAAAAGACAATAATTTGCGATTTTAGTCATCATATCGGTGTCAATGGACACATGTATCCATAAAAATAAAACTGAGTTTTTAAAGAAAAGCAAATAATAAAATCCATTCAATAATTGATATTTTAAAGTTTATTATCCATTTTCATATTAAGTTAAATAAAATGACAAAAAAAAAAAAATAAAATAAAAATAATCCACGATAAAATATTTAGTTTCAAATACAAATAACGACCAATTAAACGACGTTTTATTTACTGGATATTTTTCCGGAAGTTATATAATAAGTTCGATTTTTAATATTTTTAATCCTTTTAATTAACACACGCATATTGAGTAAATATTGGTAAAATAAACTGAAAGAAACAAAATAAAATTAAAAAAAAAAAAACAAGAAGTTATAAAGGCTGAAAGCATAAGGAAATGAACAACACAGAGCTATGGGTAAAGAAAATAAACAAAGTTCGCAATTAAGATGAAATAATAGTAAAAAAATAACGATAAAAGTATTTAAAGTGTCTTTAAGAAGGAAATATATAATGCTTCTTACCGGAACTTGCTTAAAATGACGAAGGACAACAGAAGATTAAAGACAGCGACATGTGGGACTAGAACAATTAGGGAATAAGACACTGATCAACCTGCCGGTGTCGAGTCAAAGGAAACTCTAAAGAAAAATGTCCGGCCAAGGGAGATAACTGTTAAACGGACATAATGCATGGAAAATAGACAACTATTTTAGAAAGAAAACAACTTTTATAATTATTTATTGTAATTTGTTTATATTTTTAAAAATATGTTTGTGGAACTTAACACTACTGTTTTGTCAAGTAAACTACTTTTAATTTATTCGATTTCGAAATTTATTTTCACTTAAAAATATCCGTGTATTTATGTTTATATATTAGGTACGAGCAAAATGGGCGGATAAAGATAAGGGGGACCTAGTTTTGCTTTCATACATTCATGTGCTCTGTCTCTGTTTTCGCGTCATTCTGTCTTTGTTGGGACACTTGGATTCAAAATGTTCCTTCTCATTGCATGCATGGCACAATTTCCCATGGGCTGGACATCTGTTGCGCTTTGGCACGTGTGCGTAGCCGCAGAATAGGCATTCTCTTTTGGAGACGGGTTCCCTCATTTGACTGGTTTCACATACCCTCATCACCTGGGCTGTATCTGCAGTCAATCAACAGGCAAAAATCACTGCTGACACAAATTCTTTCAATTGACTTTGCTGCTTCTCAAACGTCAAATGATTTCTCTTTCCTCTCCCACCCACAAGTGATCTGTTTTTATGAGGCACACACACATGATCCCGCGAGACTTTGTTCACTACAAAATGTCACGGCTGCCACAATGGACTCTTTCTTTCTTTCTTGACGCGTGTGACTCACAGGACAGACAGACACGAGGTAAGCCATTTTCCTCACACTCCCCCTGATCTCATGATCACATAGATGGCAAGGGGGTGGTAATCATCTTCACCAGGTGCTTCTTCGAGGAAGGACGACACACGCATCATCTTGACTTGGGCTTTCATCTACGGTCTGAGGGTCGAGCATCTCTGTCTGTTCTGGGAGGCTACTAATCTCAGAGTCACTGTCAGATGATGGTGCTGCAATCCAGACTGATGCCTCACTGATTTGCTCATGTTGTCTAGTGATGTTTGCTTTAACATGACGGGGCACGCCGTCGACCCGTACTGCTTGTGGGCTGATTATTTCAGTGACTTGCCCAACTCCATACCTTGTCGTGCACTTGCCTCGCAGATTTTTGATCCACACAACATCCCTTTTCCTCACTCTCTCTCCAGCTACTTCCAGTTCAGGTAGCGGGTTCGTCTCTATACCCTTCACTCTGATGTGATATCTATGCAATGTATCAGCCAGCGCTGTAGAGGGCGAAACATCATCTTTCGGGCTTACATTGTACAAATAAACTGCCTCAAACACTGTTCAGCCTGATCTAGCTGCGATTGTTTTGACAGTTTGATGATTCCGTTTAATGATCCAATTTCCACTAGGTATATGGCCGCATCGAAACCTCAGATGTATTCCCCAGCTGTCAGTAAACTTCCTAAACTGCTTACTAGTAAATGCAGCACCATTGTCAAGCAATATCTCTGTTTGAGGTCCATATTCAATAAAAATATTGTTTAGTTGATGGACAATAGTGACTGTATCTTGTCGACGCAGCATATGCCATATGGCAAACCTTGACGGACCGCAATCAATGAGAGTCAGGAAATCCTTGCCATTGTGGTGAGTAATGTCTATCACTAGCCGGCTCCAGTAGCTCCTAACTTCCAACTTCCCCTTTTCCCAGCGAACGGGTGCCGGGTCAATGGACTGGCATTCCACGCAGTTTTTGACCACTTCCATGACGTCTGCTCTTTGCACTCCTGGTTCAACCAACTTAGCAAAATATAGGGTCCGCTTGATTCCAGGATGCCCGCTTTGTTGGTGGATTTCCTTAATCTGATTAGATTGATCAGGGATCATAGACGCAGCACAGGGAGGGTGTGTAGGTTCAACAGTTCTTTTTATGGCATCAAGCCATCTTGGAGGTACCCTTGTTAAACAATCTGCCTTATTTATGCTGGATCTGACCAGAGACACCTCCAGTGATAGTGCATATTCGTTCACCAGGCTCATGATCGTGTTGAGCCACCGACGGATGAGCATCTCGCTTGTTGCTTTGGTTCGCACTCCAGCCTATCTGGTAAGAGTGTCTGAAATCCACTTATGGACGTAAGCAGAATCTGTGAATAGTCGCAAGGTGGTTGTCTTTCAAAGGATTGCCAAATTTATTCCCTTGATCACTGCATCGAGTTCTGCCAGGTTAATGTGTTGGGAGTCCTTTTCTGGGCGCAACCAGCAAGCGTCTTCCACTACGGCTCCATCATGAACTAACGACATGCCAATGGCAAGAAAGCTTGCATCAACCCATACACTATGGTCCTGGCTATCAACACACCATCTGCCCCATGCTGGACTTCTTTGTGCACTCTGGTGAGGACCTCTCTGACCATTGTATTGAGAGAGGCGTCATAAATTTTGTCATCTCATCCGGTGATGACGTCAGAGGCTCTGTGTTTGATGAATACCACTGCAATACGAAGCCAGCCATCCACAGGAAGGTATCCAACCAACTTTCCACACAATGAAAATACATTCCGTCGCATGAAAACACAGGGCATACCGTGGATTTCATTGCCTCGTTTCCAACAAATGACATTATCTTCTTCCAAGACCTGCAAACCGAGCACTCTTGCACCCTCCCTTGCCTTTCTGGTTCCTTGCTGAGAAGGCCAAATTTGTGAAGATGTGTTTACGTTCTTTTCATTTCTTCATCCACATACACATCGTCAATTGCCCACTTAATGCGCTCATCCTTAGTCAATATAGCGTCAACAATTATTTGCATAATTGATGGTGCCACATTAAGTCCAAATCCCATGCGGGTTAAGCAATACCTTTCTCCTTTGATGAGTACCATTTGATAGGGCCATAGTGACTGATGGATATGCACTTGAAGGAATGCTTTACGAAGATCCAGCACAGATACATTAGATCCTGCTTGCGCCATTTCCTCAACTTCTCGGTACATACATCCGCGCGCTGTAAAAGGATTTATTTGCTCATTTAGTTTGCGATAGTCGAGTATCGGTCTCACCTTCTGTTTATTATGCTGGATAACTGCCATTAATGGGATCAGATACTTTGGGGGGCCCAATTCCTTCTCTGGATAGGGAACTAGCCATCCATTTTTTATCCAAGTCTGTAGTCCCTTACTGTATTCTCCACAAACTCCCAGGGGAATTTTATATTCCGGAACCCTACAGTACAACTTCCAGGGTGGGTGCTCGTCCGACCATTTCCAAGAAACTGTGCAGGATCTTGTACACTGGTCGAATTCCGCATGAAAGTTAGGCTGTTTCAGTTTCATGGATGCACCCAGAACAAGGCAAGCGTTAGAGAAATGTGCCATACCCTCATCATCAATATGGACACCACCCAATTCTTTAATAACGTCCATTCCTAACAGCAGGTCATAACCAAGGAGGTCCCCGCTCACAACCATGGCTCATACGGTTATTGTAAGCCCATCACCGAATGGCACTAACTCCACAAGAGGCTAGCGTGCTGGAATCTCCCTTTTGTCGCATGTGTCACAGCATGCCTTGCGCACGATAGTCTGCATGCACCCTGTGTCTACGAGTGCAAAGCGTTTATGCCCGTTCACGTACACTCTCACTGCAGGTAGCGCTCTATTTGTCAATGATCTGGGGAGAATACTGCCGCTATAGTTTACTCCCCTTGTCCGTTTCCTGGACAACTCCTTGCTATGTGACCTAGCTTGCTGCACCGGTAGCAACGCATGCATCTTGGCGTTTCCTGAGCAGATGTGTCCTTTACACTGTTTCGGCTTTGGCAGTCCCTAGAAAAGTGGTTTGGCCCGCCACATTTATTACAGTTTATGCCATCTTCTAATGGAATAGATGCTTCTGTGGCTGCTAGCACTGGCTTCACATCTTTTTCTTTTAAAATATTGCAGGCTCTAGCCAACAATTCCTGAAGCCCAATCTCACTAAGCCTTGACAGTTGGCTAATGTCGCCCGGGAGTCCTGTGTGAAAGGCACAACTTAATTTGCGTTCAGTCACTCCACCAAACGGCGCAGCTAATCTCTTTAAATCCGCTAAGTAGACGTCCACCGTTTCATCCAACCCAAGCCACCGTTCAGTAAACTGCCTCCAGGCAATAAAAGGGTCCATAGCAAAGGCTGTGTATAGTGCCTCCTTAACTTCCTCCAGAGTTGGTTAATCCTCGAGCTGTTGATAAATGGAGTATGCCCCCTTGGTCAGCCTCAATGGGATGACAAGCATGGGATCCTTTATTTTGTAAAGTCGGCAGACCAGTTCAGCCTTTTCCCACCACTCAACTACCAAGGGTCCGGTGGAGGAGCTGTCGAACTCCGGTATCACTCTTTAATCAAACTTGTCCATTGCAAAAAAATGGGCCAAAATAACTTGCAGTCAATCAACAGGCAAAAATCACTGCACACACAAATTCTTCCAACTGACTTTGCTGCTTCTCAAACGTCAAATAATTTCTTCATCCTTTCCCACCCACAAGTGACCTGTTTTTATGAGGCATGCGCACATGATCCCACGAGACTTCGTTCACTACAAAACGTCACGGCCACCATGATGGACTCTTTCTTTCTTTCTCGATGCAGGCGACTCACAGGACAGACAGATACGAGGACGTTTGTACGGTAAGCCATTTTCCCCACCCCAATAAGTAACACTTCAAGTAGTAATTTTAAATTTCAGGGTGGAACCTTTACTTAAATAGAAGACCCCCCCCCCAAAAAAAAAACTAATAAAAATAAAATAAAAATAAAAATAAAGGAAAACAAAAACAAATTTAATTTCGATAAAAAAAAAATAAAATAAAGCTGTGTTTTCATTTCGATAATAAAAAACAAACTGAGAAAAATGGGAGAAAAAACCGAAACGTTTCGATTCATATTTACATTTCCGGTGTTCGATGTTTTGCTGTCTTAATTGGAATTCTGAGTAAATTGTTTTCTTGAGCTGAATTACATCCATGGTAAGTAACCAGTCAAGATTATCGATTAACTTTAGCTTTAAAACATGATAAAAAAAAATAATCGAAAATCGATTAAAAAATATGATAAGCTTTCAAAACTACGTTCACCAATCAGTTTCCCCCATTAAATTGTAGGTGCAAGTCTATAAATGGGCCACTAGTAATCTTTTTTACTATAAAAATCTGAAAAAAATCTTTATAATGTACGTACTTGTCACTGCATGAAAATGTCATATTCCAAAAATCACGTAAATCGATCAATAGTTTCTTTTTTATTTAAGAAAATAAAATATTATGAGAAATTTTATCGAAGAAAAACTTCCCACCATCTTGTTTTTGAATGATACACTGCTAGCGACACCTATTGGGAATATGAGATCGGCAAGGGGGCAAACAATCGACTTTCCACACTATAGAAAAAAAAACTTGGAAAATTTATACATTTATAAGTTTTGGAGGATGTTGAAAACGCAAATAACGTTTAAACTTCCAGCAAACGAGTAGTTTCCAAGATATGAAGAATTTTACGTAAATTGAGCACCCACACGTGTAAAACTTGAATTTACGCCGCTGAAATACACATTTGCCAATTTTTTGTTAGCGGAGCGACAACGTGTGTGCGCTCTCTATTTACGTAAAATTCTTCATATCTTGGAAACTACTCGTTTGCTGGAATTTTAAACGTTATTTTCGTTTTCAACATCCTCAAAAACTTATGTCTTAATTTTCCAAGTTTTTTTTTTCTATAGTGTGGATCGATTTATGTGATTTTCGGAATATGACATTTTCATGCAGTGACAAGTACGTACATTATAAAGATTTTTTTCTTCAGATTTTTATAGTAAAAAATATTACTAGTGGCCAATTTATAGACTTGCACCAAATTGTATGTGCAACGAATTAGAAAATTAACACGATAAAAAAAAAAAATAGGAAATCTATAAAAAAATATGATAAACTATTGTTCACCAATATCTTCATTGTTAATGTGTTTGGTAAACTGCAGAAGCATCAGATTAACTTTAGGCTTAAATGTTTCAAACACAATTAAAAAAAAATAATCAGGAATCTAAAATAAATAAATAAATAAATAAATAAATAAAAATACGAAAAGGCGGCTTTAAAAACTATCAGTTTCCGCCATTAAATTGCACGTGCAACGAATTAGAGAATTAATGAAGATAAAACTTGTAATCTGTTCTCTCTCATGTAAATATTAAAATGTTAAATAAAATAATATTAATTTTATTCGTGATATTCACCAAATAGATCGGCTCTATTTCGAAATGATTTCTTTTTTTTATTTTTCCTCTTCAATTTTGTTTTCTGCGAACTTGCTCTTCCCTTCGTCATCTTGAATGTTAAGTTGAGCTTGTAAAGTCAATCACATTTGAAAAATCGTTTTCTTTATAAAAACAGATAAAGTTAATCGAAAGCAGATTATAAAACAAAAACGTAAGTATTACTACATGGCGCACGTATGTGTATTTTTTATTTTCACCTTTTTTTCATTTTTTGATCAGATTATTATCGAATGATCACTAATTTATCAGATTTTGTTTTCAATACTGACTTAAACATAAAAAAGGTCAATACGTAATTCTTTATGTTATCAGTGGTGGCCAATTCTGTATGCGTTTTCACGTCCAGAATTGATAACATTTTTTCTTGATTTTTGTTCTTTAATTTCCCTCTGTCCTTATTGAAACATGAAATCAGAAAGAAAAAGCGAATAATCCCAATGAAAACTTAAACAACAAACAAAAAAAGGTCAATACGTAATTCTTTATGTTATCAGTGGTGGCCAATTCTTTATGCGTTGTCACGTACAGAATTGATAACATTTTTATTGATTTTTTTGTTTTTTAATGTCTCCGTTTCTTTATTAAATATGAATTCATAAAAAAAAAAAAAAATGGCCGCCTTGCTTGGTGGCCATAAAGTGTGTACTCATTTTACATTAAATTTATAATGAAAAGTTATCCCCCACTTTTTGAAAAAGTAATTTTTTTTTATGCCATGAAAACTATTTCTCTGTGCCACTTTTAAAGTATATATTCGTTTTCAGAACTCCTGAAAACCTTAAAAATTCGTCATTGTAAAGATTTTTGGAGGATTGGAAAGACGTGGACCACAAAACAACTTATTTATTTAAAGTAGATGGTCATACACTTTTTGAAGACATTTATGTTTGATTAAAAAAATTTTTATTTACTTTTTTTTCTTGCTAATAAATAGCCTCTTCAGAGTAGGTAGTCCGGTCCATGTTTTTTTTCTTTTTCTTCATTTTGGTGTTATGATAGAGGCAATGCCTCGGGATAGAAGAAAGGAGAAATGTACGTGCTGTTTCAGTGGGTCCACGTGTGTTATGATCCAGTTTCGAGCGGGAATTTAAAGTAAAAGATGGTCACACACTTTTTGAAGACATTTATGTTTGAATAAAATTTAAATGAGAAATTTGAAAACTTTGAAGTGTCGGATATCTATTTTCTATTTTGGTGGACATTAACTGTGATAGATGAAAAGGTTAGAGTTAACATTAATGGGGCTTTCATAAGTGGATGTTCTGAGTTTGTGTAGGGAACATTGTAACTGGCTTGGCTTGCATGTGTGTGTATTTCAAAGAGTTGGTAGTGTAACAAAAAATAAAGGAAAGACAAGTTAAAATGCCAATGAAACAGGGAAATGAGTTAGTAGTATGCTGTCAGTACCAAGGACTGGAAAGGAAGAGAGGATTACCAATGTGTAATCGTTTTATGAATGTTGTCACGTGCTTAGCTTGCTTGAGAAAATGCCTTTTAATGTGTAAGCTAGAAGGGAGGTTGATTGCTAGTAACAATCAGCACAGCTTATAAACCAAAAATTCAAAATTTCAAACCGTCAGGTGTCGGTGCTGCTGCTATAGAAATAATGGTTTCCACCTAGACTTGATATGCTGGTTTTGGTTATGGCTCAGTAATAAAGCAACTGCCACAGTCACTGGGATCTTGGTTTCGAATTTCACTGATCATTTATAGAGATGAGAGTATGTAATGTGGCTCTTACACTCGAACAGTGTTATTACATTTCAAAACCTCAGACCCGCACATTGTCTGGTACCATCGCAGGAACCAAAAAAAAAAAAAGGAAGGACATTAAAATATGACTCCGCATTTTATAAGTGGATACACAAGAATTTATTCCACTAATTTCCAACAACACACTTTACTGTGTTTCAAAATATCACTTTGGTGTCGAACATGTTTCTCAGAAATACCCTTTCATGCATGTCTTTTTCATCACCTTCCTTTCCATTTTTTTCGACCATGCAGATGAGTCACATTTTCTCATTTAAGATTATTGCTGCTTATATTTTCACTAGTGAGCTATCCTACAGCTGCTGCTGATTTTCTCACCATATTCCATGCAGGTTGTATTACAAGAACATTTGTTTGTGAATAGTTGAATTATATATGTGGCATTTAAATGAAATTTGGGTATATGTATTTCTTGTTTCTTTCATAATTTATTTCAGCTGCTAAGACCCTTCTGAAAAGTTGTTTAATCCAGGGATTTTGAAAGTTGTTAAAAAAAACCTGAGATTATTTCAGTTTTTTCAATAAGTGAGATTAATTGGTGTTAGATTGTAAGTTTCATTGTTAATTTTTGATATTTATTACTATTACTCCCTCTTTGCTATTGTTATGGACTTATATTTTTCTTTTGGTTATGACTGAATGTAACCTTGTGTCCATTGTTATTTCTATGAACTTTTATTTTTCTGTCAGCTATGAGTACTCATAGCCAACAGAAAAATAAAAGAACCTGTGTATCTTTTAGATCCCTAGCCATTTATTTGTTATGAAATTTGGATATGTCTTAAGTGTTATCTATGATAATCATCTGGGAGGATGTAAGCAAATAAACTTTTTATCCCCTTCCTCATCTTGAGGTCAAATAAAATAAACTCTTAGTTAATGTCACAAGGAAGAGACGTGCTTGTTAATTCTATTTGGATATAATGCTTCTTACTTTCATCGGTCACTAAAACGAAATCATTTCTCAGAGTAACATATTTGCTGACATATGTGAAAGATTTCAACTGCAAAATCATCAAAATGGTTTTCCCTCCAGAAATTTCCCCTCAAATCATATGAGAAATTCCTTCTCTTCCTACTCTCTAGTTCTCTTTGGATATAAGCCACCTTATTTCCATCCTTCCCTCTTTCCACAGCCAACTTTATGCCTACGTAGGTAAAAGAACATAAGATAGAAGAGAAAATTAATAAAAAATGCAAATTGAACAATTTTCTTGACTATGCAGTTAGTTAATCATCTTGCAATCGTGTTACTAACTGAACGTTCTGGAACCTTCATGATTGGTCTTAGTGGTAAGATTATGGTTGGAGTCTAAGGGTGTATGAAACGTGCTATGTGATCACTGTTTAAAGGAGCCAATATTCTATGGGATATGTTGTTGATATTCTTAACCAACTCAATAGAACTCAGATTAGCTAATATGAATGAGCAAGGCTTGATTGTTTGTTCTTGCAGGTTTTAGTGCCAGTATATTCAGAAACAGTTGACTGTAAAGGTGTGATCACTGTTAAAAGGAGCCAATATTCTATGGGATATTCTTAAACAACTCAATAATGTACAACATTTAAAATTAAATTTCATGCATATATTTTTTTAGCTCTTTCTTTTTGCATTTTCTTTTTCTTTACTTTTTTATTTGCATAAACATAACCATATTCATCTACATCAACATAACCATATTCATCTACATCAACATAACCATATTCATCTACATCAGCATAACCATATTCATCTACATAAACATAACCATAGTCATCTACATCAACATAACCATATTCATCTACATCAAAATAACCATATTCATCTACATCAAAATAACCATATTCATTTACATCAAAATAACCATATTCATCTACATCAACATAACCATATTCAATTTTTATCAAAATAACCATATTCATTTACATCAAAATAACAATATTCATCTACATCAACATAACCATATTCATTTTTATCAAAATAACCATATTCATCTACATCAAAATAACTATATTCATCTACATCAACATAACCATATTCATCTACATCAACATAACCATATTCATCTACATAAACAAAATAACCATATTCATTTACATCAAAATAACAATATTCATCTACATCAAAATAACCATATTCATTTACATCAACATAACCATATTCATCTACATCAACATAACCATATTCATCTACATCAAAATAACCATATTCATCTACATCAACATAACCATATTCATTTACATCAAAATAACAATATTCATCTACATCAAAATAACCATATTCATTTACATCAACATAACCATATTCATCTACATCAACATAACCATATTCATCTACATCAAAATAACCATATTCATCTACATCAACATAACCATATTCATTTACATCAACATAACCATATTCATCTACATCAACATAACCATATTCATCTACATCAACATAACCATATTCATTTACATCAACATAACCATATTCATTTACATCAACATAACCATATTCATCTACATAAACATAACCATATTCATTTACATCAAAATAACCATATTCATCTACATCAACATAACCATATTCATTTACATCAACATAACCATATTCATCTACATCAAAATAACCATATTCATCTACATCAACATAACCATATTCATTTGCATCAACATAAAAATATACAATTTGTTTTGTTTCCAAGAATAATTTTTTTTGTTTTGTTAAATTTCTTAATACGGGGAGCACCCAATGAATAGCCCTTGACCTTTTTCATGTAAATGTCTTGATGAATTGTGGAAACCATCTGATGGTAACCGCATGGTAATTTAAAATTAGCATTATTAAATGACTGTTTGTGTTAATAAAAATTAATTTCTTTTGTTTTTCTCATAATCGGAGGAAGATAAATAAAGTTTTTGTGTATGTACATGCATGACTATACGATATGGGTACGCAGGTATCTGTGTATGTGTATTTGTCTATATATGTAAGTGTATACCTGTGTGTATATAAATATCTATATATCTATGTCTCTCAAGTATGCATGTATTCTGCATATATATATATATAAATATATATATATATATATTTATATATATGTATGTGTGTGTGTATGTGTGTGTGTATGCCTGTGTGTAAATGTATGTTTTATCAAAAGGTGTATCCGATTGGGATCTACAGGTTTTAAGGTTCACAACTGACAGTTTTTTTATTATTATTATTATTATTATTATTGTTATTATAGAGGTAGTATATAATATGCAGGTGTGTATGGCTATTTATATTAAGTATGTGTGTAGATATAATGGTGTCTATGGGTATTTTTGTAGATTATATGGGTGTGGGTTTACGTTTATTGTAAATATGTATATAACTATATATGCATTATGTATATATGTGTGTCTATGTTTATATATGTGTATATATGTACGCGGGGGTAATAGAGTATATATATATTTACATGTATTTATGTATATTTGTGTGTGCAGAAGTCAGTAGTTTTCTTGATTTTATATTTATATTTATTTTATTTTTATATTTCTGTACATATGTGTACGTGAAATATACCAACTATATATATATATATATATATATATATGTATATATATATGTTTTACTTCTAGAATAGAGTGTGTATGTAAATTGACAATGCCGGCTTAACTACACTAGGTGATCATCAGAAGTATCTATGCTCATTGACCACCGACCAGGCGAGACAGAATGTCTGATCCTTCAAGTATGTTATAACGCAAAACCCAAAGACGAGATAGATAAAAAAGAATATAAAAGTGAAGAGAAAATAAGAGGTTAAAATATGGAAAGATAAAAGCTTGAGAGAAATGGATCGTTCAAAGACCTTTCTTATCCTCCCCCACAATATCCCCACCCATATTAAGTGACAAGATTTTTAATTTTGTAAACGAAATAAGGAAATGTTTTTGTGTCTTGAAATGTCAGTTTTCGAGGGTAATTCGTGACCTGAAGATGTAATCTCCCCAGCACGAGTGATTACAGAAATATGTATGCACATATGCAGCTATTAATGTTTCTAGAAATAAATGTAATATATATGTATATATGTGTGTGTAGTAAAATATAGTGTAAACACTATATATATATATATATATATATATATATATATATATATGTGTGTGTGTGTGTGTGTAGTAAAATATAGTGTAAACACTGTATATATATACATATATGCGTGTATAGTAAAAATAGTGATGACATTTAGAAACAAAATAGTTCCTAAAATGTATACTAGGATTATCTGCAAGAACCCATGGTGCTATGGTTGGAGTACTTGGTAAAAATCTGTAGTAAGTTAAATACTCGTGAATGTTGAAGTTTCAATCCTCAGTGATATGGAAAATAATATTTCAAATGACAGGATTTTTACGCAGACATTGCAAATGCTACGAGATGATAACAGTATTCTGAAGAATGAAATAATATGAGTAATCAATTTTCTAATTTGTAAAATGAAGAAATGTGAAAATTTTAGTTTAATATTTGACAATAGATACAAGTTTTGTTAACTAAACAATATTGCATAAAACTATGCTCATTTTATTTTTAATTTGATTAATAATAAATGTTGTAGATATTTTTTAATTAAAATAAACATAAAACATTCAATTTTACCACATGAATTTTATTTTTTCAAATTTATTGTATATTTGCAGAATTTGCAACAATGAAAAGATATTCATTAATGGATGAGAAGGACCTTTCTTCATTGGTAATTGAAAAAGTTTGAAAACAATTGTAAATTTCTTCAAATAAATGATCTAAAGTTGAAACTATTCAGCTTATTATCATATACTCAGTTCAATATACTTTTTGTGGAATAAGATGCAATCAAACATGGGAGACAAACCACATTCTTGTGAAGTATGTGGATCTTCTTTTGCATGGAAATCAGGCTTGTTTAGTCATATGAAAACACACACGGGGGACAAACAACATTCATGTGACGTATGTGCTTTTTCTTTTGCATGGAAGTCAAATTTGTTGAATCATATGAAAACACATACGGGAGAGAAACCACATTCATGTGAAGTATGTGGTTCTTCTTTTGCACGGAAATCAACTTTGTTGAATCATATGAAAACACATACGGGAGAGAAACCACATTCATGTGAAGTATGTGGTTCTTCTTTTGCACATAAGTCAAGTATGTTTAATCATATGAAAATACATACGGGAGATAAACCACATTCTTGTGAAGTATGTGGTTCTGCTTTTGCACGGGAGTACTATTTGTGGCGTCATATGAAAACACACACTGGTGACAAACCACATCCATGTGAAGTATGTGGTTCTTCTTTTGCAGAGAAGTCAACTTTGTTTAATCATATGAAAACACATACGGGAGAGAAACCACATTCTTGTGAAGTATGTAGTTCGTCCTTTATACAGAAGTCAAATTTGTTGTATCATATGAAAATACATACGGGAGAGAAACCTCATTCTTGTGAAGTATGTGGTTCTTCTTTTGCATCGAAATCATATTTGTATATTCATATGAAGACACACGCTGAAGATAAACCACATTCTTGTGAAGTATGTAGTTCTACTTTTGCACGGAAGTCAACTTTGTTGAGTCATATGAAAACACATACGGGAAACAAACCACATTCTTGTGAAGTATGTGGTTTTTCCTTTACATGGAAGTCAAATTTGTTGACTCATATGAAAACACATACGGGAGAGAAACCATATTCTTGTGAAGTATGTGGCTCCTCTTTTGCACAGAAGTCAAATTTGTTGAGTCATATGAAAACACATTCAGGAGACAAACCATATTCTTGTGATGTATGTGGTACTTTTTTTAAATGGAAGTCAAGTTTGTTGAGTCATACGAAAAAACATATGGGGTAGAAACCACATTATTGGGTTCTTTTTTTTACCCGAGTCAATCTGAGCAATGTGTTCCAGAAAGATCAGTTGAAAATAAATCATACATTGTTTACTTTATTTACGAAATTCCTACAGCTACGTATCTAGAAAATGGGGTTACCAGGCCTGGCATAGTGAGATGGATCAAGAAGGAGAATGTGGCAACCCTAGTTAAAGTAAGACTTCCTAATGATGCTGGCCTAAACCGAGCACAGAGGAAAAAATAACAAAATATCAAGGACTTATATACGACATGAAAAGAACCTGGAATCTTAAGAATATATGCATTATCTCAGTCATCATAGGAGCAACCGGGCTAATAAAAAGAATTTCAAAAACATTCTGACGAATATACTCGATTAATCAAGTGCAAAAGCAATACAAACAAAAATAAAAAAATCTCGGTATGATTAACTAAACTAATAGAGAATGTTTGGCATCTGGTAAAATGCCCCATCCCCAGGGGGAAAAACTGATAAGAAAATTAAAGCAAAAGAGAAAACCCACATTCGTGTAAAGTATGTGGTTCCTTTGGACAGAAGTCAGATTTATTGCATCATATGCTAACACATATGGGAAACCATATCTGATCATCTTCAGAAATCCATACATTAAAATTGTATACCAGCATCACATAGCAAGAGCTATTGTATAGGGAGGAAGGTGAGGTGGATTTGATATTAAAACAGTTATATAGTATTGAACAGTCGATAGGTATTTTCTTATAACAGGATCAGCTAAATCGTATGTATGTTGTTTAATCGATTAGATATTGACGTATAAACAGTCATGTTGTATCAGAGTCATCACACGGGTATATCTTACAGTTCATATATAAGAAGAAGAAGAAAATATGCTTCATACCTTCTTTCTTCAAGAGTTCTATCGAGGAAACATGAAATGACCAAACACCATCCAATTGAGACATCTCTTCTTCCTTCGTTTGTGAAACCACAGAACAACACTCTATTTTATAATA
Source organism: Euprymna scolopes (assembly GCF_053919585.1). Taxonomy (NCBI): domain Eukaryota; kingdom Metazoa; phylum Mollusca; class Cephalopoda; order Sepiida; family Sepiolidae; genus Euprymna; species Euprymna scolopes. The sequence goes on from NC_136527.1 coordinate 43,602,630, forward strand.
TAAATTTATTTCTGTTGTCTCAAATGGTCTTCACAAAGAGTCTACTTATTTGTCTACATGCCTGTTCTTACAGCCCACTTCCTGGCTTGGAGTATTCTTTTCACCTGCATAAAAAGACTCGCCGACCCTTCAACTGACTAAAACTCCTGACCTTCCTACCTCAGTTCCGTTACGTCATGATTAAAAAGCACACATTCTTTACATGACCTTGTCACATACGTCTGTTCAAGGTTATTTTTATATTTAACCTAGCTAATTTATATAAACATCTTCAGCTAAAACCCATTGCTACACATTCTTTTTTTTACAGTGATGACCACTTATCAAGGCCCGGAATCCACTCAGGGATAAGGGTTATTGCAAGTACATTACGTTAGTGTGTAGATTTGATGAAGTGTTTACTTAAGGGGGCGGTTCCTTAGGAAGTTGTTAACATTGGACTTGAACACATCCAAATTGTAGTCCAGTGGGAAGCAGGCAGACGGAACAGAGTTCCACAGGCGTGCAGTTCTAAAAAAGAAGCTTTGTTCATAGAATCCACGTTTTGATTTAGGCACAGATAAAGAGTGGGGGAAATTTTTCACAGTGGATTCGGCTAGACGGGTGTTTTCGTAAAAGATTGGCGAGGGGGACCAGAGATTGGAGTTCAGACGAGCACCTGCCATGGAAATAACGATAAAACAAGGATAGGCTCATAACGTCTCTTCTGTGGGAGAGAGGTTGCAGGGTAGAGAAAAGGGCATCCCCCACTAAGCCACGAAGTCTATTTTGTACTCTGGCAAGGCAGGATAGGCTGTTTTTGCAGCTCCTGCCCAGATATGGCAACAGTATTCCATCCTTGGACGTACTTGGCTTTTATATAGATAGAGAATTGCATCAGTAGTGAGATATCTTCTAGAGCGGTAAAAGGATCCCACCATCTTTCCAGCGACCTTGGCAACAGACTTGATGTATGTGTTCCATTTCAGATCAGGAGTAAAGGTCAAACCCAGAAGCTTGTCAAAACACGGGGCCTCTCCCAGACAAGAGCCATCCATCCCAACTGATGCCAGATGGGGATCAGAGCGTTGATGATGTAAGGATAGGAGTTTGGTTTTGGATGCATTAAAGGTAACCGGCCATATCTTCCCCCACTGAACCACGCGCTCGAGATCAGATGTGAGAATCAGAGAACTTTCTCATTTACAGCCTTTGATGTGTTGCCGTAGATGGTCGTGTCATCAGCATAGATGTCAACGAATGATTTAAGTACGTGTTTAGGGAGGTCATTGATGTAGATCAGGAAGAGAGTTGGGCCTAGAATTGACCCCTGAGGGACTCCAGCATTTATATTGCAGGCCTCTGATTTTTGTCCATCTACCACTACTCTTATGAGCCTATCGGAGAGAAATGACTTAATGATTGAGAAAACATTTCCAGTTATACCGTAGCTGGAAATCTTGTGAAGTAGACCCTTATGCCATACCTTGTCGAAGGCCTTAGATATGTCAAGAGCAATTGCCCTAGAAAGGAAGCCTTTATCAAGAGATTCAATAATCCTGTGGGATATAACCGTCAGCACATCTGCGGTAGATCTTGCAGAGCGGAAACCATGTGTGTCACTAAGAAGGTTATTCCTGCTGAGGTGGTTGACTATTTCTCTATTTAATATGGATTCCAGCAACTTACTCATAACACACAAGAGACTTATTGGTCTGTACTGAGAGGGAGATGATTATCACCTGAATTCTTAAATACAGGGAAAACTGATGAGGTCTTCCAGGGAGTCAGAAAGCACTTTTCCTTAAGGCAGCGCTTAAAAAGTTTTGTAAGTATGGGAGCAAGTTCTGGTTGAAGCTTTTTTAACACTATAATTGGGATGCCATCAGGACCAGTTGCTTTACTGGAATCTAGGTTCTTGATTAGCTTGGTCACCTCATGCACGGATATTTGTATGTTACCTAGCTTGTTCTATGTTATAGGAGGAAATATGGGGAGTTGATGGCCTTCGTCGCATAGGGTAGAATTAGCTGCAAAGTTTTTTGCAGATAGTTTGGCCTTGTATGACGCTGACGAGATGACCTCTGGTCCATTGATAATGGTTGGGATAGAACGCACACTTCTGTTCAGGATCCTATTATTTGCCAAAACTGGTGGTAACCAAGCCGCTGATCAGCTACCTTGGATTTAACCGACTAGGCATATAGCTCTCTTGCATTTTTTATTACTCTTTTACAGTGGTTGCTGGCAGTCCTGAAAGCAGCTTTAGTCTCAGTGCATCTATTACGTTGGTAACTATGGAAAAAGTGATTTCTGTGCGCGATAGCAGCAGCACATTCTGGGGAGAACCATGGCTGGCTGTTAGGTTTTGGTTGGAATTTTTTAGATGGTATGAATTGGTCTATGCCAACAATTAACCATTCGGTCAGATCTGATACTATAGAGGACACTTCCTTTTTAAACATGGAGTGCAGAGGTAAATCAGATATGAATGTACGGAAGCTATCCCAGTCAGCCATAGAGTATCGGTATACAGTACGGTGGAGGGGTGCGTCTGGGGGCTTCTTACATTTCGTTTTTATCTTAACTGATACGACGGAGTGGTCGGAGGATCCTAGAGGAGAATGAACGGAACATGAACATAGCTCAGGGGAAGTTGAGAGAAAAAGGTCTAGGAGGCTTGCATTATTCTATAAACAATAAATTATTCCCAATATAACTTATTTTAAGATTATCATTGAATAGATAGACAGATAGATCGATAAGTAAGACAAACAACCAAAACGAGTCTTTAAAAATACTCCAGAACTTCCATAACAGAAAATTGGACAAATGAGCCAAACAATAGCATGACAACTATTTTCTGGAGTTATTCACTTAGGACTTTATAAACAAGAAAGGTTTTATAGACTGCCTTAAAAGAGGGCAGTGCCACTAATATCAGGGCAGACATAGGAATTTTAAAAACTACATAGTAAATATACCTCGTGAACTAATACAATGGAGATTTGCATACATTTGTTGTGTCATATGCAACATTATACTGAATACAAAAGAAATTGAATAGAACATACACATATCTATGCATCTCTCATAGAGTTCGAGTGTGAGACCCACGTAAGGAGCCCTTTGATTTTTGAGTACTTCGACTTATCAGCTAAATTCGATGCTCAGTTTTTAAAACTTCCAATTCCAAAATTCAACATTCTTATATCAAAACATGCAAATCCAAAACTTACACTTTGTTTTCAAAACGTCCAAGTCCACAATACACCTGTTGTCAAACCTATTAACTCCACATCTCAATTAAATGCTTAGAAGACGGAGCTATTAAAGCTGAAATAATAAAAGGAGACAAGAAGGAGAAAAAATCAACCTTAGAAGTTAATGTCCCTAATATTATTTGGTTAAACAATGACAAAAATATAAGGAAATACCAGGATTTTATGTACGACATAGAAATTAAACTGTAATCTTTAGAAAATCTGTATTCCAGTAATTATATGAGGAACCTAAATCAGACAAAAACATTTGAAACATTTTTACCTGGCAAATATACCTGGTGAACCAAGTACAAGAGAGATTCAAACAATTCCTCAAAAAGAGACAGAAATTTTAAATTATTTGTCGGTTGAAATATATGAGATGAAGTTTGGATGCGCCATACCCCTTAAATAAAATAATTGAATAAAAAAACAAACCTCATTCCTGTGAAGTATGCGATTCTTAGCATAGAAGCAACATTTGTCTAACTACCAAATCCAAAACTTGACGCTTTGTTTTCAAAATGTTCAAATCCAAAACTCGACACTCTTGTCAAAACTTCTAACTATAAAACTTAACTTGAACTTAAATCAGACAAAAGAATTGTTAAAAACTACCTGACAAATATATCTGTGAACCAAGAGATATTTGCATAGAACATTTATGTGTGTGTTTGTATTCTTGTTATATGTGTGTGTTGGTATTCTTGTTATGTGTGTTGGTATTCTTGTTATATGTGTGTGTGTTGGTATTCTTGTTATATGTGTGTGTTGGTATTCTTGTTATATGTGTGTGTTGATATTCTTGTTATATGTGTGTGTTGGTATTATTGTTATATGTGTGTGTTGGTATTCTTGTTATGTGTGTGTGTTGGTATTCTTGTTATATGTGTGTGTTGGTATTCTTGTTATATGTGTGTGTTGGTATTCTTGTTATATGTGTGTGTTGGTATTCTTGTTATATGTGTGTTGGTATTCTTGTTATATGTGTGTGTTGGTATTCTTGTTATATGTGTGTGTGTTGGTATTCTTGTTATATGTGTGTGATGGTGTTCTTGTTGTATGTGTGTGTGTTGATATTCTTGTTGTATGTGTGTTGGTATTATTGCGTTAAAATTTTGTGTTACTTTCTCATGCAAAAACGATAGAAAAAATCTGATTCTTTGATTATCTTAATAATTTACTTTTAAAAACAAAGTTTTTATTCTGGTGTAAATCTTTAAAATCACCAAAAGAACATACAGCCTTTATGCCGAGTTCAACGTTTTAACAGTTTTTTTTAATATAACACATCTCGATAAAACATTTTAACATTTTTTTATTTAACAAATCTCAATGAAATGTTTTAACAGTTTTTTAGTTCTTTTTAATTTAATACAACTCAATAAAACATTTAACACTTTTCAATTTTTAAAATTTAATACATCTCAATAAAATTAGTTTATATCAAGTTTTTATGCCTAAATATCTATGGCTTTTATCATTTTTGTTTTCATATATATGTTTATTGTGCATGATTTTTTAAATACAATGAATCTTTGATAAGTAATGACCTTGATCCACTTTCGTTTGCCTGATCAAGTAGAAATGTTGCATATGCAATGATTTATATCTCTATTGGTCATGTGGCAAATTACAACTCTGAATTAATTGTTGTTCCTGATTTACAAGTGCCTGAAATTAGTTAAGTGTGAAATTGAGCATGTCAAGTGCCATGAAGTGATCAGTTGTCTTATTTGAAATCAGGCACACCACAGCAGTAAACTTTTGATGAAATTACAAGAAACGATGTCACATCATATTATTATTGTAAAACGTTGTCATTGTGAATTTCAACATGTTATGAAATCTATAGCAGCAGCACCTAGACTGGGTTGCCCTCAATCTGTCATTGATGAGACAACTCTCAGCCATGGTGATGCTATCTTTTTTTAAAGATCCATGCTGGACTATTCGCCAAATCGCCTAAAAGATCATGATTAGTGCAGGGTCTGTGGAAATTATCTGATGAATTTCTAGATTTCTTATAATTTTCCAGACACAAAGACGCATTGATTACCATACTGTACCGAAGCAATATTCACTCTAGATGTGTTAAACTGGTATCCACATTTACAGGAGTTTATTATGTTTCAGTTTTCAGGAAATATATGTAAACTATAAAAGTCAAGAGGTTGGGCCAGATCAGCAAATATCCCTCTGCAAAATATCACACCAATGCACAACACACATTGTTCGAGATCAGAACTGCAGACGTCTATGAAATCCTCTGCCATGCACTTACTCTGCATCACCTTGCATCATCCGATTTTCGCATCTTGAAGCAAGAAAATTGTTTTTGAAAGGAAAGCGTTTTCCAGATTATGCAGCTTGATTTCTAAATTTTTGCATCTCCTACAAAAACTATCTCCAGAGATGCATTAAACGATGCAAGAAATGTGTAACTTAGTGATGTTCTTATCTAGAAAAACAAACTCGTAACTGTGGCAATTTTTGTTCTACTTATATGAGAAATTAGACTGTTTTACTGTTGCAGCATGAGGATATCAAGAAAAATTCAACAATTATAAACCGATTAGCCGTATACAGCCTCGATGTAGATAGTAAATTGTGTAGCAGTTATAGTTTGTGGGATTATTTTATATTTATGTGAACGAATCTTTTTACTTAGAATTATTGATTATTATTGGATGAAAATACTTTGTATGGGATGTACTTCTACTTAGTTACTTACAACTTCTCTCATGTCTAAATCATTTAACCGTGCCCACCCAAGTCACATCGATATAGCATTTGGTGTTGACCCATTTACTTGTACCTTCTCCAAATATATATAAATATATATATATATATATATATATATATATATATATATATATATATATATATAAGACAATGTTTTCAGGGATACAAAATTTAAATATTGCTATTTATGATTCATGATTAAAAGTAAATATATATATATATATATATATATATATATATATATATTCCTTTAATCTTCTCTCCAAACAAGTGGAAAAAGGGGGAACAAGAGAGGAAAGAAAGAGAAATGGGGAGCCAGCTGACCGGTTTCGACCCTCGCTTCTCAAAGCTGTATCGAGGGAATTTTTAAAACAAAGAATGAAAAAGCAATTATTATTTTGCCCTAAAAAACATAAGATGAATCTAATTTGGACCTTCACACATTGGGCCCTTATGATTTGTTCCAAGTTAAAATTAGATGAGGAATTGGAAACAATTACGGATACTTTATCAAAAAACGAGTACCAACTAGATGTGATTAGATCAGTTATTCAAAGAAAATTGACTGAATTCTCTCGAATTAAAGAGAATATAGTGGCCAAATGTCCAATTTATCTTCGTATACGTTTCGTTGGGTACAGTAAGTGAGAGATTTGCCAAACAAATAAGTTCAGCAGTTCATGGATGTTATTTTGCTGCCAATGTGCGTGTTGTGTTCTCTATGAGAAATTTATTACGATCTTCTCGAAAAGACGTTCTACCCCCACCCCCACCAATAATAGTAATGTAATTTACAATTTTGAATGTGGTTGCGGTTCCAACTACTTGGGTCGAACGACATTAAGATTAGATGGAGAATCCAACAACATGTACCAAGTTATTCTTGGTGACTGCTCCAATAATAAGTTCTTCCTCCGGTCCATCGAATTTGAAAGTTACGATCTTGTATCTGCCGAGAATATCTTTTCCTATGATTAAGTCGACAAATAATTTTTTAATGACCTCCACTATTATGTTAGAGTGTACATTATTATTTAGAGAGATATCGACTTTAGTTTCTCCCACAATTTTCGCACAGATTTTAGGGTCGGCTAATGATATTTTTTGTGTTTGGGAATAATTTCGAGGTTCATTTTTTTGCAATATTGTCGTTAATGAAAGTCCCCACACTACCAGAATCTATCATGGCATTGACAGTGAATCTATTTATTTTACACTTAGTAAAAGTAATGTCTTTTTTCCTTCCTAGACATGCGAGACTCGGGAAATCAGTGTCTTCATTTAACACTGCTGACACAGAAGATTTTCAGACTTTGGCCCAGTGTCCTTTTTTCGAACACTTATTGCAGTTCGAGTCCCGTGTTGGACAAAGGCGACGCGGATGACGAGAATTCCCGCAGAAAAAACAAATTTCCTTTGGCCTTGTATTTTTTTTGTGTTGCAGCCAGACTCGTATTTTCTCCTGAAGCGATTATTGGCGCAGAAATCACACTCTCCTGGTTGTAACACACAGAGGGTTTTTCTGCTTCTTCCAGAGATCTTGCCATCTCGTATGCTTCCTGAAAAGTTAGCGAGGATTTCTCGAGAAGTCGTTGCCGAATTAAGGAGGAGATACCGCTAATAAAAGCCTCCCGCATATACTGGCTTTTATTTGTTTCAGCACTCACGGCTTGGAAGTTGCATGTCTTAGCGAGGTTTTCCAACTGTAGCCTGAAAGAATTATCTGCTTGCGCTGGTTGTTGTTTCATGTTAATAAGTTGGTGTCGGTTGTAAATGATATTAGTAGGCCTGATGTATGCCGCGTCCAGAGCTCTCATGGCAGATGCATAGTCGCTGGTGTCACTGATTATTTCGTATACATCAGCCGATATGCTATTTATCAAAGCACAGAAGTCAGTTTGGGTGTTTCAAGTTTTTTCAGTGCTGTTAACCGTATGTAAGTAATTCATAAACGTGAGTTTCCAGTGTTTGTACTTTTTTCTGCATTGAAGGCTGTAGACTCGGTGTCGAATCGTTCGGGACGAAGTACTCGGTCCATTTCTTTTGTGAATAAAATTGTTGTGAAAAACAAAGAGCCGAATACCTTTGTGTAGAGTTTTATTCACAAAAGAAACCAAGTAACAAATAGCGTTAATTACGCAGCATTTATACTTAACGGAAGAGTTCATTCAAGGGATGAGGGGTTAGGGATATTACACTTTCTGTTATGATTTAAATTTATATCCAAGGGCTCTTTTAAGAATAGATGTTGTTCCCTTTATGGCTGCTATTTGTATTCTGTTACAGCTTGGTCTTCCAGGGATTGCTTCTAAGTATTTCTGAAGATTCTTTTTTATTAACCCAGTTGCTCCTATCACAACCGGTATAATGTTTATTTCTTTCAGAGACCATGTGGTTTTTATATCATTTTTTAGGTCCTGATATTTTGTTATCTTTTCCCGTTCAGCTCTATTAAGACCAAAATCATTTGGGACTGTGACATCGATAATGAGCGCAGTTCGTTCGGGCTTGTTTCATATTACAATATCGTGTTTGATAGCTTTGTCTTTTATGTATCTGCCCGCCTGTATGTCTTTGTCATAGAACACGATCACTTTTCTGTTTGATGTTATCGGTGGTTGTTCATGTTCCAATATGTTCGTTGCTCTGTCAAGTTGCATCTCTCCACAGATCTTCCAATGGAGGTACTTACATACTTTGTTGTGAAAGGCAGTGTAAAGGCCATCGGCCAATAAGATTGGACATGCACACATTAGGCTCTCAATTGCTGAGTGGCAAAAGCACAACCACATATAACACATGAATGTGCTTTGTCTCTCGTATGTGTTTTCATATGACTCAACAAATTTGACTTCCATGCAAAAGAACCAAACACTTCACAAGCATATGGTTTGTCTCCTTTTTTAAAATTTTCTTCCTTTGAAGCTTGTAATGCTCTCTTTATCACTTGGTTCACCAAGAAGATAAGCTAGGAAGGAATTCAAATTCTTCTCCATAAGCCCTGTGGCACCTATAATAACTGATATGATTGATATTTCCCTAAGATTCCAGTTGTCAACATTGCCCTGCTTTTTATTGAAACCAATGGGAAGCTCTTTTTAGTATCCTCGTTGTTACCTTAAGTGCAATTGTCTGCATCTCTTTTGCCTTTGGTTCACCAGGAATATTAGTTAGGTAATACTTCAGGTTCTTCTTCATAAGCCCTGTGGCACCTAGAATAACTGATATGATTGTTTCCTGTATGTTTCCAGATGATGCAACCAATCTGACTTTGATACAAAAGAAGACCCAAATATTAAACCAGAATATTTTTTCTCTCCTGTATGTTTTCATATGACGAAATAAAGGAGAATTCCATGCAAAAGAATAATATACTCCACAATAATAGGGTTCGAGTTTTTTTTATTTCATTTGATTTGTTTTTGATGGGATAGGGCATTCTGCTAAATGTCAAACATTCTCCCATTAATTTACTCCAACCGAGGGATCTTTTAAAGATTCTAACTATCCCTGTCAGAGCAATTTATTGTATTTCTCTTGAACTTAGTTCACAACGTCGAACGCCTGTATGTGTGTTCATATGATGTAACAAATTTGACTTCCATGCAAAAAAAACCACATACTTCACAAGAATGTGGTTTGTCTTCTGTATGTGTTTTCATATGACTAAATAACTGTGACTTCCGTGCAAAAGAAGAACCACATACTTCACAAGAATATGGTTTCTCTCCCGTATGTGTTTTCATATGACTCAACAACTGTTACTTCTGAGTAAAAGAAGAACCACATACTTCACAAGAATGTGGTTTCTCTCCTGTATGTTTTTTAATATGACTCAACAAATTTGAGCTCCATGCAAAATTAAAACCACATACTTCACAAGAATGTAGTTTCTCTCCCGTATGTGTTTTCATATGACTCAACAAATATGACTTCTGTGCAAAAGCAGAACCACATACTTAACAAGAATGTGGTTTGTCTCCCATATGTATTTTCATATGACGCAACAAATTTGACTTCTGTGCAAAAGAACCACACATTCCACAAGAATGTGGTTTCTCTCCCGTATGTGTTTTCATATGACGCAATAAATGTGACTTCTGTGCAAAAGAAGAACCACATACTTCACAAGAATATGGTTTCTCTCCCGTATGTGTTTTCATATGACTCAACAATTGTGACTTCTGAGTAAAAGAAGAACCACATACTTCACAAGAATGTGGTTTCTCTCCCGTATGTGTTTTCATATGACTCAACAAATTTGAGCTCCATGCAAAATTAAAACCACAAACTTCACAAGAATATGGTTTCTCTCCCGTATGTGTTTTCATATGACTCAACAATTGTGACTTCTGAGTAAAAGAAGAACCACATACTTCACAAGAATGTGGTTTGTCTCCCATATGTATTTTCACATGACGCAACAAATTTGACTTCTGTGCAAAAGAAGAACCACATACTTCACAAGAATGTGGTTTCTCTCCCGTATGTGTTTTCAGATGACTCAATAAATGTGACTTCCGTGCAAAAGAAGAACCACATATTTCACAAGAATGTGGTTTCTCTCCTGTATGTGTGTTCATATGACGCAACAAATCTGACTTCCATGCAAAAGAAGAACCACATACTTCACAAGAATGTGGTTTCTCTCCCGTATGTGTTTTCATATGACTCAATAAATATGACTTCCGTGCAAAAGAAGAACCACATATTTCACAAGAATGTGGTTTCTCCCCTGTATGTGTGTTCATATGACTCAACAAATGTGACTTCCATGCAAAAGAAGAACCACATACTTCACAAGAATGTGGTTTGTCTCTCATGTTCGCTTGCATCTGATTCCACGAAAATGAAAAATCCAATCAAGTGTATGATGATAGGCACGCTAATAAATTTCAACTTTAAAAAAATTTAATGAAGAAATTTATAAGTATTTTAAACCTTTCTAAATCACCAATGCAGAAAAGTTCTTCTTATCCATTAATGGATTGCTTTTCATTGTTGTAAATTCTGGAAATATAAAATGAATTTATAAAAATACATTTCATGTTGTAAAATTGTATTATGTTGATTTTTATTAAAAATATCCAAAACATTTATTGTTAATGAATTTTTAAAAAAATGAGTATATTTGCATTAAATACTGGTTATTTAACAAAAGTATTTTTTTAATTTAACTAAAAATAATCACGTTTTTTTCATTTTGTGGGTGAAGTTAGATTATATTATTTGGATTCTTCAGAATAATGTTCTCATCTTTTTCATAATGTTTCTATTTTACCTTCCATCTTATTCAGGTGTTTTTTGTCGAATCTTTCCTTTGAACTAAGAAATCTTTACATAATTCTGAATCGAACTCTTTATTTAGTATATGAGATTAGCACACCCTTAGATTGTTAGTGATGACTGGGTAAAAATTGAGGATTGAAACTTCAAAATTCAGGAGTATGTAACTTACAACTGAATTTACCTAGAACTATAACAATAGCACTATGGTCCTAGCAGACAATCCTAGTATGAATTTGCGGAATTATTTTGTTTCTAGACAGATTTTATTACTTATTACTAAATATATACATGCACATGTTAGTATATATATATATATATATATATATATATATATATATATTAACATTATTTATAAAAAATGGTTTCTTTATCGTGTTAAATACTATACTAGATATGCTTAGTAGTTGATCATCAGAATATGCATGTTCCCTTAAGCAGATTATGCTTCATTGTTCACCTCCATCTATAATTTCTTCTTTATTGCATAACTAGCCTGAAGGAGGAAAAGAAAGTGAAAAAAATGTAACGTGTTAGATGTTGCGCCCATCGAAAGTGACATAAGTATAAATTAAAGTTAGACAATCAAAAAGAAAATCCGTTGCCTCTTAAACTTTTTTGCAAGACATACATATATACATACACACATTAAAACAGATTTTTATTCCTTGTATTATAGATGGTAGAGGGTTGCCCTTTTCCATCCATATATATTCCAACATAACTGATTTTTCAATTTCTCCACATATTACAGCTTTTCAATGTTTTTTTAACCTTACTCTTAGTGAATAACATGGCTCACTATTTGACGCATGCAAGTGTCGAAGGTGAGAGCATCTGCAAAAAGCATGTCACATATATAAACCATAGAAAAAGGAAAAGGATGAGAGGCCTACAGTCAGCCAGGAATGAGCATCGCATAAGCATTGTTTACTCTACCAACCTCCTGGTTCACACTCTCCATCTTTAGCTAGGCACACACATATCATGAAGTATGAGAAAGAGAAAATAAAATTTATATTTTTATACAAAAACAAATCAACATCGCAGTCCACACTCTCCATCTTAACAAAAATTGATTGTAAGTTGTATTGTGATCTTATTCTTTCATCAGTAGCGTTTGCTATTGTTATGATGGAGTAGCAGCTATTTTCAAATAGATAAGACGGTGGCTACAGGAGGTGGATGGATGATGTAGAGAATTGAAAAAGGCAGTGGGGTCAGTAAGAAGATTGAGAAGAGATAAATCTTTCTAAGGAAAACAATGTTGGTGGGTGGACCATGTAGAGCAGTATTTTAGGGTGACCAGAGCACTGGATGAGGAAAAATATCGTATAGCTCTCTTAATTACATGGGGCCTAGTTGAACAATTCATGACCAGACTCATCTTAGACAATGAAAGTTTAACATGGGTTAATTTGAAAATGTCTTTAGAGAACTACTATGGAATTGTCGCAAACCCTAACAAACAAAGTCAAATTAGCAAACATGAGACAGGGTAGGTTAGAAGGGGTACCTGACTATATGCACAGGATAGTTAGATGAGAATAAGGCGCTTTTAGTGGGATAGTCCAGAGAAGCAGACTAGTTAAATAACAGGTACTGGGATTCTGTATAGAAGGTCTCAAAGATAGGAAGCTGGAGATGCTTGTGATGAGACACAATCCACATGATCTTTAAGTGGCTTATCAGAAAGCCTTAGAAGAAGTTAAATGGAGAATCTGGCCGAATACATACAATGAGTATAAAAACTATCCCATGGAGGTTTGTAGCAGATACTAGTTGAGGCTATGGATCTAGCCAGTTCCTGAAGATATGGAGACGGACGTAAAAGAGGAAACCAAGTACAGAGTAGGGGACTAGGATTTAAAACTAGAGAGAAGGAAAGAGGCAGATAGATAATTAGGTGTTATTATTTTGTTGAGGTGGGCAACATACAGAAATTCTGAAAGAACCATATCCAGGGAAACCATGAGAGCTCCATTCATGCAATGCCACCCAGCTGAACAAGGGCATACCGATGGCATAGTTGATAACATGGGTGCATCATATTCTGTTTTGATTAAAATTGAGGGAAAGAATTATAGAAGTCCGGTGGATAGGGGCTCAGAGGTGTCATTAATAAATAGCAGTGTTTTTAACGCACTTTGACAGGAACTTGAATTATGTGATAAAAATTTAAGAACAGCTAATAGGTCCCCATTAATTGTAGAAGGACTTGCTCGATTAAGAGTAGAGATAGAAAGTCAGTCTTTCCACCATGACTTGTTTGTTGTAGAGAATCTCAACATAAGTGTGATAAAAGCTGCGAGTACTTAAGAAAAATGGGGTGAGGATGTACTTCGATTAAGCTGAAATGATGCAGGCAGATGTAATTGAAAGATTGAATTGCTCATGAAGTATTCTGATAGTGTAAGTAGAAAAGAAGGATGGTAGTTGTAAAGTGTTGAAACATTATGTTGAACAAAGACGATTGAAACCTCAGCAAATGCATTAAAACTCTCAAATCAAATATTTTGCCATTTTATTGAAACTTGCCGCTCAATACAATTTAAAAATACATCAAATGGATATAAAAAATGCTTATTTAAATGCTCTGATTGATTTTGAGATATATATTCCCCCAGAGGGATTTAAAATGAAAAATAAAAATTTTGTATGGAAACTGAATAAATCACTGTACAGTCTAAAAGAAAGCGCTCACAATTAAAATTTTACAATTAAAATTTAACACTCCATAATTATTTAATAGAACAAGAATTCAGGCAGTGTCCCATAGAGGTGTGCATGCATACCAAAAATATGTGTAATAAATACTTGATTTTGGTGTTTTGGGTTGACGACATATTGCTCACAATAATTTTGAGACAACACTTTAAAAGATGTTAAAAAATAAGTGAAACAAAAAATTTAAAATTACCAATCTTCGACAATCGTCATAGTTCCTCGGTATAAAGTTTACCTGTGAAAATGAAACTATAACAATGAACCAATCATGGTACATTGAAAAAATCCTGCTGAAGTTTTGAATGTGAGATTGCCAACCACCACCATTGAGATTGATATAAATAAGAATATAGAGATCGAAACTAAATTAAGAGACGATCGATTATACAGAGAAATTATTGGAAATCTAATTTATTTGATGACTGTCACTATGCCTGATATATTTTACACTGTAACAAAGCTATCCAAAAACTTATCAAAACTGACAATTAAGGACTTAACTCATGCAAAACAAGTACTTCATTATCTAAAAGGAACAAGCTTACCAGTCATTGATGCCATAAAAGCCCCACTTGGGTCAGCCAAATACTTGCTAAACTTAGATCTGAAATCAGGGTACAGACAGGTAAAATTACTGTATTAAGATGTCATTTTAATATCCTAAGATACTATGGAAAGTCACTTAGATCACATAGATAGGATACTACTAGCCAGTTTACATAAGTACAAGCTCAGGGTGAAAGATATCAGTGTGGGGTTTAAGGAGAAGTACAGAATCTGGGGTTCAAATTGTTGAATGGGGTATATAGCCATAACTGGACAAAGTCAAATCGATAAAATCTAACTCCAACTTGTGTGAGAAAAGTCAGAGCTTGGATTGGTATGACGTCATATTATTGATTATTTATAAAATATATTTCTGAGATTGTCGAGCAGTTAGTTCATGTAATGATGAAATATGTGGAGTTTTAATGTGACATTACATGTCATTTTGCCTTTGATAGCCTAAAACCAAAGCTTACAGATATGGTTATACTGGCTTATCTTGATCCTGAGAAGAATTACAGAATGTACACAGATGCTCCAATCATGCGATTGGTGCATGTTTGTTACAAATTTTGTGTCACAGATTTTATCGATTTGACTTTGTCCAGTTCTGGCTATATACTCCATTCTCAGGAGAGACGTTGCGAGCCTGTCTTTGTTTTATCGTTACTTCCATGGCAAGTGCTCGTCTGAGCTCCAATCACTGGTGCCCCCTCACAGATCTTTCATGAAAAAACACACATCTAGCTGAAACCACTGTCAAAAATTTTCCCCACTCTTTATCTGTGCCAAAACCAAAACGTAGATTCCATAGACAAAGCTTCTTTCTTAGAAGTGCACGCCTGTGGAACTCTGTTCCGTCTGCCTGTTTCCCACCTCACTACAACCTGGATGTCTTCAAGTCCAACATAAACAAATTCCTGATGAAGCGTCCTCTTAACTAAGACACTTTATCAAATCTCAACACTAACGTACTGTACACACTATAACCCTTAACCCCGAGTGGCTTCCAGTCCTTGATAAGTGGCTACCACCTTGTAAAAAAAATGATCTATGATCTGAGCGAGGGTAATGATGTTAAAAACAAATTTGCTTCTTATCTCATAAACTTAGTGATATGCAGACGAGATGGTACTTGAAAAGGAAGGACGCTGTTTGTGTGGACCTCTAGTCGAGACAATGAGGATCCTGGTATAAATAGATGATAGCAATTACTTCAATCATTTTGTTTGAGCCAAAATAGTTTTCAACATATCAGAAGCTTGAGGGTTCATCAGTATCGCACAACCATCCTACGTTGTTGGGTTTTTATTAAATTAGGGAACCAGAGAAAGATAATTAAATTTTTAGATTCAAAGATGCAGAACAAAAAAGTTCATAGAGATGGACAAAATAGTGTATTACTTGTCCCAACCCAACAACAAACTATTGATGAGGTTATATG
Source organism: Euprymna scolopes (assembly GCF_053919585.1). Taxonomy (NCBI): domain Eukaryota; kingdom Metazoa; phylum Mollusca; class Cephalopoda; order Sepiida; family Sepiolidae; genus Euprymna; species Euprymna scolopes. Next base: position 43,618,620 of record NC_136527.1, read on the forward strand.
TACTGACGCATCTTAAAAAAAATAGTGGTAGTATAATACCAGGACAATAATGGTCATGGAAAAGACGTTTTATGCAATTTAACAAAAATATTTCTGGTGGTGTTTATTTAAGGAGCTGAATGAATATGAAGGAAATGTATCAAATGTACCAAACCAGAGATCTGATGAAGCAACAACCTCAAATGCAGAAGTGCAATCTGCCTCCTTTTCCTTTCATAAAACTGGCATTGGATATTTTTAGGCCCAAAGACACTTTTGCGTAACCAGTACATAGTGATTTTCATTGATATCGTATATCGGTTGGCTGGAGGCTTTTGCAGTTCCTAATAAGCCAGAAACGGTGGTGCATCTGTTGTTGGATGAAATTCTCCTCAGATTTGGGCACCAACCCAGCTGTTAACAGATAATGGGCTGGAAAATATTAACAAAGTGATGAAGAAGGCATTGAAGGACCTCAACATACATCATGTAACAACATCAGTTTATCACACAAAGAAAGAAATAGAAAGATTTCATAGGATGATGCATGACAGTTAAGCCTATATATATATATATATATATATATATATATATATATATATATATATATAAAAGTGAAAGTACCTGTCTGTGTGTGTGTCTGTGTACATTTCCTTATGCAACAACTCTGTCAATTTTAAGCCTACAGATTTGGAATTTGATATACAGGGTACTGAGATTTGGGAAAATCGATGTCATTGGTTTTCGGACAGAAATTTGGCGATTAAGGGGTCAAAGTTCAACGATTTGACCTTTGAGAACTCTACCAAACTCCTCCTACAATTTTGGGTCTAAACACGTGAAATTTTAGATATAGATTTCTTGGACATGGATCTAACTTAATAACTTTATTTGAGCCCTAAACAATAAATTTTAAGGGGTCATAATAGAGGTTAAAGTGAAAAAAATTGCCGTTTTTATTTTGCTCAGCATACACCTCAAAACACCCGTGCAATGCTGGGCACCCATGCTAGTATATATATATATATATATATATATATATATATATATATATATATATATATATATATAAACCAAATGTTGGCAGCTGTTAGATTTCATGTGAACTAAACTACAAATAACGAAATTATCACCATACTATTTGCTCGACAATAGAGACGTGATTCTGCCATTAGATAATATATTAATGCCTTGTAGAGTATACTATGCTGATGAGTAACACTGGATCACTCAAAAAGTGATGCATCTATGTTTTTGGTAAGGAATAAACATTCAGGAAGTTAGGAAAAAACTGATCGAGAACAAGAATAAGAAAATAAAGTCAGTAGATTTTAAGATTGGAGATCTGGTTTTTTATAAGAACCACAAGAAGGTGCATGTGGAACATCTGTGGACAACGTTGATTGAGGAAAGTTCAATGAGTTGGATAGTGATTGAGCCACAGAATAAACTGATATCCCAATATGGAGAAGTCAACATCAATGGGAAAGGCTATTGATGGAACGGAGAGTCATGACACATAGCATGACATCAAAAATTGCAAATATTTTGAACACGAGTTATCTCCCATTTGCATCAATTGTGTTGTCAACCACAATAATAGGATCCATTTGGAAAGGCCTAGAGTTGGCTCGGAGTTTGGAAGTGGGGAAGAGGAACAAGTGAGAGGGAATTGTTTAGGTTGGGTAAGATCTATATTCTATTTTAAAAAAATATTCTTTTCTCAGGGTTTGTTCTATATGTGACAATTTGGAAGATGATTTCAGCTAACAATTTTGTCAGAGTATGTGAAGTGTTATGAATGAGTTATGAAAGAAAAGATTATGAGAAAAACAAAAGAAATGATATTTTTTCTTGTTTCTAAACTCGAGCATCAAAGTCATCAAGTGTCATCTACCGATGTTAATTTTAAATTATCAGATGGTATTCATCATGCATCGCGATTTCCCCATATTAAGACATTTAACAAAAGAAAAAAGAAACTTATTCTTGAAAAGAAAAAATTCAGTTAACAAGACAATAACGAGTTTTTCAAATATTAAGCAATGTAATTCCTTATATTATGAATGGTGGCCACCACTGATAACATAAAGAATTACTTAGCTTAAGATCCATAAAACTACGTGTTTGCGGCAATTTTAAATGTGATATTCGTTTTCAGCATACCCGAAAACCTATAGAATTTGTCATGGTAAAGATGACTGTTAAGGTTGAAAGTAAGTAACAATTTACCAAAACGGCTTCAAGGCAGCCCCTCCCCCAAATATTACCGCGTGGCCAGAAAGTGGGTGCTTATTTTACATTAAATTTATATAGAAAAGTGATCCTCACTTTTAGAAAAAATACTTTCTTCATGTAATCGAAACTAATTCTCTGCGCCTCTTTTGAAATATTTATTCATTTTCAGCATCCTTGAAAACCTATAAAAGTTGTCATTCTAAAGAATATTTGTAATTTTGAAAGATTTTAGAAATTTACCTTTTTTTATGTTCAAGTCATTAGTGAAAACAAAATCTGATTTTTTTTAAACTTGGGAAACAGTTAAAAACATACAATTTATATAATTATTATTATTTTTTGTTTTGTTTTGCTAAACGATAAAGAAGTTATTTTTTTGTTTAAGTATTAAATCTAGTATTGAAAACAAAAACAATCGACAGCGAAAGATATTCAACGATAAATCAACATTTTCATTGGGATTATTCGCTTTTTCTTTCTGATTTCATGTTTCAATAAAGACACAGGGAAATTAAAGAACAAAATTCGAGAAAAATGTTATCAATTCTGTACGTGAAAACACATACAGAATTGGCCACCAATGATAACATAAAGAATTACGTATTGACCTTTTTTTATGTTTAAGTCAGTATTGAAAACAAAATTTGATAGATTAGTAACCATTCGATAATAATCCAATGAAAAAAATAAAAAAAAGCTGAAAAAAAAATACACATACGTGCGCCATGTAGTAATACTTACGTTTTTGTTTTATAATCTGCTTTCGATTAACTTTATCTGCTTTTATAAAGGAAACAATTTTTCAAATGTGACTGATTGACTTTACAAGCTCAACTTAACATTCAAGATGACGAACGGAAGAGCAATTTCGCAGAAAACAAAATTGAAGAGGAAAAATAAAAAATAAAAACAACAAATCATTTCGAAATAGAGCCGATCTATTTGGTGAATATCACGGATAAAATTAGTATTATTTTATTTAACATTTTAATATTTACATGAGAGAGAACAGATTACAAGTTTCATCTTTATTAATTCTATAATTCGTTGCATGTGCAATTTAATGGCGGAAACTGATAGTTTTAAAGCCGTATTTTCGTATTTTTATTTATTTATTTTTTTAATATAGATTTCTGATTATTTCTTGATTGTGTTTAAAAGAATAATCTAAAGTAAATTTATACGAGCAAAAAATGAATTAAAGAGATTAAATGTAAAAAAATTACACGTGAAAAAAAAAAATTATAATGAAAATTGGGTGCACTTACTTATCCGCCCTATTTTTTAAATCGTATTCCAAGTTTTATTAGTTTTATATGTTTTTTTAATATTCAATTGTACTGCAATAATTACTTTAATTATTTTCTTTTATATCTTCACTTTTCACTGCAACAAAAAATTAAGTAGAAAAATATTTTGTAAAAAAAAAAAAAAAAATATTAGGTGCATTCAAAATAATTAAAATAACAATTCACCTTTTTGGGGAGTTTTGTTAAGAGAAACCAGCAAATAAAGTGACAAAGCAAAATAAATTACTCGTCTACCTACCTGGATAAGTTATGTGTTTTATAATGCGTTTATTCACTTCGATAAGTTACTCTTCTACCTACCTGGATAAGTTATGTATTTTAATACTTTATTTGGTTCGATAAGTTACTCTTCTACCTACCTGGGTAAGTTATGTATTTTAATACTTTTATTTGGTTCAATAAGTTCTGTCGGAATTTTATCTTGCTTCCAGATAAATTCGATGCTAAACCTGAAAAAAAAAATGACCGCATGGGATAAAAGGGGGAGGGGGTAAAGAATAAAATATAAAGGTCTTGCTTTGAAAAGAAGAAGAGATTTTATTCACAATAAAATTAGCTGCAAATTTTTCTCTTTGTGGGCATTAAATTTATGAAATGCCAAGGTAACATATAATAATAATAAAAAAACACTGGTTCTTATAATGAAGATGTTGTATCCATGAACGAATACAATAATGAGATTCAAAATAGTATTTCTTAATAACACTCTCATATGAAATACATTTGTGGAGTGTATCTACAAATTGAAAGCCAGTCAGGCACGTGCCTTTTTCCTTTTTTTCCTTTTTCGTTTAAAGTCCTTTTAGAATTTTCTCTCCTCCATTTGCGTGCAAACTGTAGACACACAGATGGATTTCAGAAGTATGGCTGCGTCGCATAACTGTGGTTTTCTTGTCAGATTTTCTTCTTTGTAGGAGGTTCCAAAATTCCTTGTCACAGAAAATAAAGTCTTTTTCTAAAAATAATTGCCCTCCTTCAAATTATGTGCAAAACCATAGCCACATAGATAGTTTTCAGAAGTATGCCTCGTCGCATACCCGGGTATTCTTGCCGGGTTTTCTTCTTTGAAGGAGGCTCGTCAAAATTCTATTTTCAGCGCCGGGCAATGAAACAAACGTCTAATCTCCACGTCGGCGGAATTTCAAAAGAGGCCGAAATTGGCGCTGGGCTCGTGACGTCATCACGGAGCTAGCATTTCTCTTCTCTCCAAATTAAAGGGAGTTTCGTACAAACCCAAAATATACGAAACTAAAAATCATAAAGGATACGAAATACAAAAAATCATATATAAGAACCAGATAAAGTAATAAATGTAAACGGGGGGAGGGATGCACCATTATTGGTACAAAAAAATTCCAACATTCTCTCCCAACAGGAAATGGCAGTCAACCTACAGTTAGATGACACCTGTAAAATTTACAATACAAATTTTTTTCTTTATATATACATATATCACACAATGTATGGTCAGAAGAACTCTAGGCAACAAATATCAGAACAAAAAAAGAAAAATTCAAATAGGCTTATTCTATAAAAATTCACATGAAAACCTTCATGTTTTAGGTTTGAACAGAGAAGTACCTAACCGGATTCATAAATTTAAAACGAATGATCAGATGCAGGTTTGCAACAGAACTTAGAACTGAGAATATTTTGCCAGATAATTAATTATTTGCATATAAAAGAGTATAAAGGCTTGAGGAGTTCACATAATTTATCATCCAACCTCCTCATCCCTATAGCATCTCTAGCGAACACCAAAATATATCAGCTCCCTCGTAACCACAAAGCCCAGTGAGATCAACACTTGTGCTACAAGAGGGACGAATCCAATCAACCCTATGCTTTTAAAAGTTCTTCAACTTAGTGGAATGAAATAAAACTTCAACCCAAATTCTGCAAGGCAATTACAGTTTTAAACGTTTGCATAGCCATATACATATAGCAAAACAAAGTTGAGTATAGGTGTCAGAAACTCCTAGGCAACTGGAGTTGTAATACTTATGGAAGACCCCTGTCAAGGAGAGATCCAATCTTTTTGTGTTCAGCACTGAAACAAACATCTCAGCATTAGAAAACTCACTTCTAAGTATAAGATGACCCTAAGCGCCTCAGAAACACCCCAGAACAAATCGAGCTTGACTTCGATAGCTCTTGCAATACTGCAGTAAGCTATGTGAAGACAGATCTTCACAAAAAATTTAAAAACAATGACACCTGCATGTGACTCCAAAGCAGGAAATGTTATGCCTAAAGGAGCAACTTCATAGAATTAAGGTTCTGCAAGTAATGTCTGCACAACATATCCTACATTCTCGTAGGAACTCGGAGAAGCTGAACTACACACCATGTAGTCAGCAAATTTGATAGGATCCCTCATGGGATTCTTTATCGAATTACACTCAACCTGAATCTGGACGCCCCAGTCCAACTTGAGTTCACGTAACTCTTAAAAAACATTCTTCTCTTGGTTTTTACACGTTCACAGGTGGATATAGTGCTTTCTGTCCTATACCCTTGATGGAGAATTTCTCTCCCAGTGCTAACATTAGCACTTAAAGAAGTGCACAAAACTTGCACTTTCACACAGGATAGACTCCTGTCCTTTAACTACTGGCTATTGTCAGAACTACATGACCTGAGTAATATCTCACCGTCATGACTAAGTTGCTTAGTATTCTGACAAGGTTTTGGAAGATAACCACACATGCAAGTTTTCGAACTCACATTTTTAGAGGGTAAAACAATTCCAACATTCCATGGAAATCCCTCCATGAATTTCACAATATTCATGTCCACGCTTAACAAGTCGTGGACACAAGTGGTATCATTCATGATACCTGGGAATCTCACTCCCAATACATTTATCTTTAAAATATTACTGGCAAACTGCCTGCCAGAAAAATCAAACTTCAGCACTTGACTACGCAGATCCTCTGAAGTGGAACTTGCAAAACTGCTTTCAGACTGAGATGCAATATTTTCCAAGCCAAACTTGCCAGCACTCAGCAAATCGTCTTCCCAGTCTGGACATTTGGGCCTAGTAGTCGGTAACTCGCCAAGCATCTCCCTAGGGGTTTCGAATATCACAGGGTTGCACAAGGAATCACACTCCACGCCATCTGCCAACCTCGAGAGAATGAATCGAACCTGGGACGAGCACACTACAACATTAACAGCATCCGCTTCTAGAAACGAACAGTCCACGTCCTCACGCAAGAAACGATCACCCAACAACCCAGTTATATTATCTACCGATGCTAACCATTCATCAACATCGGCTTTCATTGTCATAAAATAAGGTTTAGGTAATTCCTTCTGCAACCGCAACAAATCTAAGACAACAGTAATCTTCCCTAAATAAAACTTCTGTTTCCTTACAAGGAATCCGGAAGAACGAGTGGCCAACATCGTGCAGCGTTTGTTTGTTTTTTGTTTTTTTCAAAATTATAAACTAAATCAAAACAAATACAAAAAATAGGCATTCAAATATTTTACACAAAAAATGCACACACAAAGGTTACAAAGGTATTTGCATAAAATTCTTTCTTCATAGCACAAAACTAACAAGACCAATAAAGCATGTTGAACCGTGAAAATATCAAGGGATACAATCCCCAGTTACAAATTAAAAGGGTCACTATGACTCAAAATTAAAAGTAAGTGGATTTAAAATGCAAATTTCTACATGGAAGTTAATTGACTAGAAAATGAATAACGTTTAACACTTTTATAGCAATATCCTCACTGCAATTTAACCTAGGAAAAAAGTGGGAAGAGAGTTTAAATATACTACGTCGGGGGAGGGTACATGCCACTTATGTCACATGTGTATCTTCAAACGAATTCAAATAACCAAATGCAAATAGGGGTCAAGGTAAAGAAAGGGGAATTGTTTTTTCACAAACTCTTTGAATAACACAGTCCGCAAAACAAATCGGTATGAACTCGCTTTTAAAAATTTTAAATATCTTCAACATATAAGAAATCATTTTCTACAATAAAATACGAAAGTAATCGCACATATGCGAATGCAACACGTTTTAGGTAAAGTAGACTTCAACACATAATACAATATCTGTGATACTATCGTCCGGTTTCGGACACAGCATCTCTATTTACTAGGCACCCCACGAAAGTATAGTTAGATAAAAGTCGTTTCTTAAAGTGGGGAAAATCCAGCTTCCAAAAAATATCGAACACGCTGAATTAGGACGAAAAATAAAATTACCTCAGTCTAGCAGGATCTCCTATTCGCTGACTAGGGAAGAAAATGCTATAGTTTCTCCCAAGATAAATCGCAATACCCGTGGAATTTACACTAATGCAATTAAAATGTAGATTATATTTCGAAAGATGGTTACGAAAGTTACAACTTCAATTTTAAAAAGTAGTAAAAGGAAAGTATATATGTATTCCTTAATCTCTTTTTATAAGGAAAATATGTGCAAAACTGTGTGCTAGGCGTACGTAAAATATATTAGACAGATATAAATAAAGACATTAGACGTACATAAAAATGCTAAATTCAAGAATAAACTAAATATAACATTGCAGTCCCTGTACAGACGTACCATGTTAAATTCAGGAATCTTTGTTAAGCTAATGTCGAATATTTGAAACATACAAAATTACATTACACGTTTTCTAAACTAAGGACATAGTAGGCGTCGTGTCTTTTAATGGGACGTTGAGATACACGCCAAGTTACAACTTAAGTGGGAAGGGAATTTAGTAGTTGAAATATCTATACAGACTGTTTCTAAATACAGGCGTGGGGTACGGGGGCAACAGAAAGAGTAAACAAGTTGGCCAGTGTATTAACCCTAGCTAAGTAACGCATTGCCAGAATGAGAATAAAACGGGTCTCGACATAGGAAAGATATACTTAATTTGAAAAGTAATCTGAAATAAGGGACATGAATTTACAAAATGCCTTCAAATAAAAGCAGTAAACTTACAAAATGCTTCTAAATAAGGGAAAATAAATTTGGAAAATGCCTTTAAATAACGGAAAAAATTCACAGTAGTCGAACGAATCTAAGAGACAAATTGATAGTGTCAGGTAGCGGAGGTAGCAGAAATTCCAAGAGGTTAAATTTAATCCCAACTTGAAAGAAAAAGAATTAAAACGTATCTCGATTAGAAAAGGGCACACTTAACATTCAAAGTGTCTTAAATAAGGGACAAAAATTTGCTAAATGTGTTTAATAAGGGGGGAAAATTGCAAAATGCATTAAATATAGGGACAAAATTTGCCAAATGCTTTCAAATAAAAGCAGAAATTTCCCAAACTACTTTTAAATAAAGAGACAAACTTTTGCAAAATGCATTTACAGAAAGAGAATTAAAACATATCTCGATGAAAAAAGAATACAGTATATTTGCAAAGTGTTCCGAAAAAGGGAATAAAAAATTTGCAAAATGTCGGAAATTTATCTTGTTTCCAGATTAATTTGACGCGAAAGTAACTAGCCTGAAAAAAAAAATGACCGCATGGGATAAAAGGGGGAGGGGGTAAAGAATAAAATATAAAGGTTTTGTTTGAAACGAAGAAGAGATTTTATTCACAATAAAATTAGTTGCAAAGTTTTCCCTTTGCGGGCATTAAATTAAAAAAAAACGGCAAGGTAACATATAATGAAAAAATAACACTGGTTCTTATAATGAAGATGTCGTATCCATGAACGAATACAATAATAAGATTCAAAATAGTAGTTTCTAATCACACTCTCATATGTAATAAATTTTAGGAGCGTACTCACAAATAAAAAGCCAGTCAGGTACGTGCCTTTTTCTTTTTTTGTTTTTGTTTAAAGTCCTTTTAGAAATTTCTTTCCTTCCATTTACGTGCAAACCGTAACCACACAAAATAGAAACCTTTTAAAAAATTATACTCCTTCCAAATACGTGCAGACCATAGTCACGTAGATAGTTTTCAGAAGCATGCCTCGTCGCATATCCGGGGTATTCTTGCCGGGTTTTCTTCTTTGAAGGAGGCTTCAAAATTCCTTGTCTGCGCTGGGCAATGAACCTGCATCCACTCTCCACGCCGCTGCAACCAAAAAAGAGGCCGAAATCGTTGCTGGGCTCATCAAACCCAAAATGTATGAAACTAAGAATCATTACAGATACGAAATACAAAAAATCAAATACAAGAACCAGATAAAATATAATAAATGTAAACAGGGGGGATGCACTATTATTGGTACAAAAAAATTCGAACAATAGAGTGATGTGGTTCTCGGTTGATTAACTGTGTCGGATATATACTCGAGAGTCAAAACAATGATATAAAGGTTCTCTTGTCACAGCCCTAGTTATAAAATAAAATGGACTTCCTGACATTTTTTTTGGGGGGGGGGTTATAGAACTTATGAGCGACGCGTTATCTTTTGTTTTGATTATGCAAAGCTGGATCTGTTACGAACTTCTTTGATGGGTGGGGAGTAATTAAGCTTTTTTCTAAAAACAATGTCTTCTTTTTTTTTACAAGCAATGTTTTTTTTTATACAAACAATGTCATTTTTTTTAATCCAATAAATATCTTAAGACTTTATTTTATTAATTATCTTTGAAATAGTACCAGAAAACTAATATTTATATTTACAGGCGATGTTTTACAATAAATTTAATTTCTAAATTTGAATTTGTCAGTTTCTGACGCCACCAGGAAAACATTTTCATTACAACTTTTTTTTTCATGTATATTTTTAAACAGTTTTTACGTTAAATTAATATAGAAAAGTAATCTCCAGTAATTTTAAATTTGAGGGTGGAATCGTTACTTAAATAGAATCCCCCCCCAAAAAACTAATAAAAATAAAATAAAAAGAAAAAGGAAACAAAAACAAATTTCATTTCGATAACAAAAGAAAGAGACAAAAAAACAAAGCTGTTTCATTTCATTTCATTAATAAAAACTGAGAAAAATGTATTTTTTTTAAAACATTTTTTTGTTATAACTAGTGGTCGTTGTTGTAAGCACAAACGCTCATTTTTGCTGGTTGGTTGGTCACAATTACCAAATAAACACCCCCTTAAGAAAATTACCCCCCCCGCAAAAGGTGGCCGTAAAGAGGGTGCTTATTTTACGTTACATTAATATAAAAAGGTGATCCCCCTCATTTTCACACGATAATTTTTTTCATGTCTGAAAAAATATTTGTTTCTTGAAATTTTAAACGTTGTTTTCGTTTTCAGCAGCCAGAAAAACCTTAGTAGTAGTAATTTTAAATTTGAGGGTGGAACCTTTATTTATATAGAAGACCCCCCCCCCAAAAAAAAAACTAATAATGTGAAAAAAAATTAATTTTCCCTAAGAATCCAATGACTGCTCAGTCGAGGAAAGGAAGCAATGTGCACCTATCTTAAGTTGCAGAAGAATTGCCCCCTTCCGCGACGTGACAGTCAGTTAAAAATTGCTAGCCAGCAAAGCTTAGGTAATCAAAGAATAGCTTTCCGGCACCAGCCACAAATTCATCTGGAAAAAAAACTTGACCACTGGGAAGAATCTCCCTTTAAATAACAAAAAGGTCATGTGATTAACGGTCACCTGACCCGTGAAAAAAAAGCTTTAAAAAGGCCGTCTCTTTTTGTTAGTAAGCAGGGTAAATGCACAACGTTCTCCCTCTCGTGAGCAATCATTAACCCCCCCCCCTTTTTTCTTTCACAATAAAAATGAAATAAAATAAAAATAAAAGGAAAACAAAAACAAATTTCGGTAATCTCCAAAAATACCGTTAGGGCTTACAACATGGCCGCCAGAAGAGTCAACAAAAAACTGCGAATAAAATATATAAAACTCGTAATTTCTGTTTTTAAAGTGGGTTGTCAATTTTCTTTATGAAATATACTTCCAAAATAAACTATTACAGTCGTTTAAAACATAATAGAAGTATTATTTTTTTATTTTTTTAAAAACAATGTTTACAAAATGTCTACGAACGTGCGTAGACATTTTGTAAACATTGTTTTTAAAAAATAAAAAAATAATACTTCTATTATGTTTTAAACGACTGTAATAGTTTATTTTGGAAGTATATTTCATAAAGAAAATTGACAACCCACTTTTAAAACAGAAATTACGAGTTTTATATATTTTATTCGCAGTTTTTTGTTGACTCTTCTGGCGGCCATGTTGTAAGCCCTAACGGTATTTTTGGAGATTACCCAAATTTCATTTCGATAAAAAAAAAAAAGAGAAAAAAAAATAAATATAAAGCTGTTTCGTTTCATTTCGATAATAAAAAAACTGAGAAAATTGGGGGGGGGGGAGAAACGAAACGTTTCGATTCATATTTACATTTCCGATTCGATGTTTTGCTGTCTTAGGAGATTATTTCCTTGAGCCGAATTTAAGTAACCAGTCAATATCATCGATTAACTTTAAGCTTTAATCTTTAAAACACGATTAAAAAATATGATAAGCTTTCAAAAATATGTTCAGTTATCTGTTCCCGCCATTAAATTGCACGTGCAACGAATTAGAGATTTAACACGATAAAATATAATATAATATATATATATATATATATATATATATATATATATATATATATATATATATATATATATATATATATATATTGTTATTATTATTATTATTATTAACTAATGTTCACCAATATCTTCATTTTTAATGAGTTTGGTAAACTGCACAAACATCAGATTAACTTTAGGCTTAAATGTTTCAAACAATTTTTAAAAATCAGGAATATAAAATAAATAAATAAATAAAAATACGAAAAGGCGGCTTTAAATCAGTGTCAGCTATTAAATTGCACGTGCAACGAATTAGAGAATTAATAAAAAAATTAAACTTGTAATCTGTTCTCTCTCATGTAAATATTAAAATGTTAAATAAAATAATACTAATTTTATCCGTGATATTCACCAAATAGATCGGCTCTATTTCGAAATGATTTCTTTTTTATTTTTCCTCTTCAATTTTGTTTTCTGCGAACTTGCTCTTCCGTTCGTCATCTTGAATGTTAAGTTGAGCTTGTAAAGTCAATCACATTTGAAAAATCGTTTCCTTTATAAAAGCAGATAAAGTTAATCGAAAGCAGATTATAAAACAAAAACGTAAGTATTACTACATGACGCAGTGACGCACGTATGTGTATTTTTTATTTTCATCTTTTTTTCATCGGATTATTATCGAATGGTCACTAATTTATCAGATTTTGTTTTCAATACTGACTTAAGCATAAAAAGTTAATTACGTAATTCTTTATGTTATCAATGGTGGCCAATTCTGCATGCGTTTTCACGTACCGAATTGATAACATTTTTTTTGTTTTTTTGTTCTTTAATATCCTTTTATCGAAACATGAAATCAGAAAAAAAAATAAAAAAAGGCCCGCCTTACTAAATGACCATAAAGTAGGTGCTCATTTTACATTAAATTTATAATGAAAAGTTATCCCCCACTTTTTGAAAAAAGTAATTTTTTATATCATGAAAACTATTTCTCTGCGCCACTTTTAATGTATATATTTAGGCACCGCCAAAACTGGGGGGGCAGGTCAGTACTTTTTGACGGACCGTCTTTTTAAAAATCTACCAAAAATCAGGTAATTATCCGATCAATACGAAATTTTCAGCGATTATTAGGAGAAGAATGAACTTTATAACAGTGTACTTATTTTTCATAAACGATATTTATATATATATTTTTTTTTGCTTACAAAACCCCCCTTGTTTTGAAGTGGGAACAAATATGCTTAAAATAATCATCTGAAACTGAACAAAACATATTGTGTTGTTGTAAGGGACAGAATTATAGATTTAAAAAAAAAAAAAAAAAAAAATTGTTTGCATACCTTATTTTGACGTCTGAATATCAGAACTTCGATTGTGTTTAATTATCCCGCTTTTGAGTTTTGAAGTGTGAAATTCGGTGAATATGTTAAGTAAAATAATTAATTTAAGTTAAGCAAAACAAAAAAAAATTTTTTTTTATATTTATACGAAAAAAGCCATTTTAAAATTTTGATAAATAAATTAACAATTTTTTTTTAGCGAGCCGAATAATGCATGACCATTATTAAACAGAGCATGCTTTGAATAATCGATACAAAAAAAAAAAATTCGATAAATATTGTGCCCTTTGTGTTAAAAATAGCATCATTTTTTTCGATCTCGTTTGAAAACGTTTGCCGCCTTTCGACTACGGTGGACCAAACGCGCTGAAATAATTTTTTTTTATTCTGCTTTAAATTGCCCCCTCCCCCCATTTTGGGGAGCCTGGCCCCCACACACATACACATTAAAAACCAAACTCATACAAATGGTCAACCATCTGGTACTGGCCAGCCTCAGCTTAATAATACATTGAAATTTTCGTCACTGAAAAATAAGTTTTTTTGGCCTGTTTAGTCTTCCATAGTTTTCGTCTCATCGAAAGAAAACGTAAACAGAGTCGATCTGAACTCTTCGGCGACGCGAAATATCTGGTTACATATATGAATAAGTGGAATTATTTGAAATTCAGGTACTTATATTATAATATTTTTGCATATTCTCTTAGAAAATCATCCTAAATCTTAGTTAGACAATAAATGAATAAATAAATTATTTCAAAAACCCTTTTTTTTTAAATATTTAAGTACGTTTTTTGTGCAAGACAAAAAATAACAATTGTTAACTTTTTGGGAAAATTTAACATTTAAAATTGAATTAAAAATAGTAGAAAAAGTTTTACATTATTCTGTTTTCTATATGATAAAATTCAGGGTTTTATCTTTCTGGAAAAAAAAAAGTTACTCAGAAATAATGGATTTTAATAAATCTAATTTAGTTTTAAAAAACAACAACAACTTGATTTTGCGGCCATTTTTGGCGGTGCCTATATATATTCGTTTTCAGAACTCCTGAAAACCTTAAAAAGTCGTCATTGTAAAATATTTTTTGAGGATTGCAAAGCTTTTAAATGTGGACTAAAACAACCTATTTATTTATAAATTTTCTCTTTTCAATTTTTTAAATTTAAATGTTTTTCACTGATTCATATGTTTAAAGTAAAGTGTATTTTTTATTTTCATCTTTTTTTCATCGGATTATTATCGAATGGTCACTAATCTATCAGATTTTATTTTCAATACTGACTTAAACATAAAAAAAGGTCAATACAAAATTCTTTATGTTATCAGTGGTGGCCAATTCTGTATGCGCTTTCACGTCCAGAATTGATAACAAATTTTTTCTTGATTTTTGTTTTTTAATGTCCCTGTGTCTTTATTGAAACATAAAATCAGAAAAAAACACACAAAAACAAAAAGTGTCCGCTTTGCACCTTACTAAATGGCCATAAAGTGGATGCTCATTTGACATTAAATTTATAATGAAAAGTGATCCCCCACTTAAAAAAAATAATTTTGTTATATCATGAAAAATATTTCTCTGCGCCACTTTTAAAGTATATAACTCATGGAAACCTTAAAAAAGTCGTCATTGTAAAGATTTTTTGGAGGATTGGAAAGATTTTTTACGTTGACTAAAACAACTTATAATTATAATTTTTTCTTTTTTCCAATTTTTTAAATTTAAATGTTTTTCACTGATTCATATGTTTAAAAAAAAAATGCTCGATGCACATATGGAAGCAATACCCTCCCACTGTGTATATTTTTTATTGTCATCTTTTTTTATTTTATCTTTTTTCAACGAAGTCTAATACTCAGTAATCTACCTGTAATATATAAAAAAGAATTCAATATTTACTATTTTTAGGTGTACTCTGTTTCTAATACAACACTCTAGTAAATCGAACCCCCATTTTGGAAACATCAACTTTTTTAGCCAAATTTCGCATATTAAGTAATGCAGTTATTGTTTTCTCATTTTTAAAAAATTATATGTTTCTATTCTTGTTGAGTTTTCCTGTTAATTTATTTGGAAATGCAGTTATTAAATTTTCTGTTCGTTTGTTTAAAGAATGCTGATAATTAAAGAAACTTATGTTGTATTTTTAAGTTCTCTCAAAAATACATTCAACAAACCTTACAAATAACTTTGATTAAATTTAAAAATAATCATGATTTTTAAACAAATTACAATATTACGGTTCTTTCATAGGTGGATGTTGGTTTTATTGTTGACGTGTTACTATGTATGTTTGTGTTTTTTATGTAATGGACTATTGTCATCAGATCAAGCAATTAACTGTGATAGATGAAAAGCTTGGAGTTATTATTAATGGGGCTTTCATAAGTGGATGTTCTGAATTTGTGTAAGGAAAATTATAACTTACTTGGCTAGCATGTGCTTGAAAGTGTTAGTTGTATAAAAAAAAAGGAAAGCTTAAAATAGTTTTATTGTTGACGTGTTACTATGTATGTTGTGTTTGTTGTGTAACGGACTATTGTCATCAGATCTTTAATGTCTATTGTAGATGCCCCTGATTCTTCTAGGTGTTGCTGTGTGCTTGCATGTCAACATATATACATATATAACATAACATGACGTCATACCTGTTTCTGCTAATTATGAGAGGTTTGTCATACGTCCTTGGGGAGCTCGAATCTGTTTAAAGGTACGCTTCAAGATAGGACCCAAGACGGTGTAGGATTTTATATCTTTGGATTGGAGATTTATTCTTTGCTTCCATTTTGAGACGTCTCCTTCACAAGGGTGACCCATTTAATCCTATCTGTCTTTCTCGGCGTCTCTAATCCAACTTCAGCTATGCTTGCACAAACTGGAACACATAACATGTCATCGAAAATGATTTCAAATCTTTGTTTTCAACTCATCGCTAGATAGGTAATTATATAGACAGATAGATAGATACAGAGATAATTAGATAAATAGACAGATCCACAGATAATTTTCTGCTTTTGCCTTGTTATTCTCTAACAGACAGTCACTTGTCAATACAGACTCATTATTTCTATGCAAATGAAATGGGTGAATAAAAACGTTTGTGAAACAAACAGGAGAACAAGTTGGATAAAGGATGCTATTAACGTGGTCGTGTGCAAGTTAACTTGAAAGAGTGTTGAGTTTTTGAGTTGGAAGGTTTTACAATAGAGTATCAAGTTTTGGAGTGTGATGTTTTGACAACAGTTTCAAGTTTTAAAGTTGTAAGTTTTTGATAGCATTGTATCGAATTTACCCGAGAAATTATTGGGTTAACCATAATTTGCTAATTTATATTTATCTGCTGAAAGGATTGTAGTATAGAAAGACTCATTCTAACATTTAAAAACAATTTTATTAATTTTATTCGTTAGTAAAAATGTAAAAAAGAAGAAAAGGATTGGCTGTAGAATGGGTCCATGTGTGTAACTGACTTGGCTAGCATGTGTGTGTGTACTTCGAAGAGTTGGTAGTGTAACAAAAAATAAAGAAAAGCTAAAATGGCAAAACTGTTGGTTTTATTGTTGATGGTCAATTGTTCAATGCAAACTGTCACCATTTCTATGCCAATGAAACAGGGAAATAAGTTAGTAGAATCACCATTCAGTGTGTTGTCAGTCCAAGAGCTGGAATGGAAGAGAGGATTGCCAATGTTTAATCGTTTTATGAATGTTGTCATCTGCTCAACTTGCCTGAGAAATGGCCTTTTATTTGGTAAACTAGAAAGGAAATTGACTGCTAGCAGCAATCAGCACAGCTTATAAACCAAAAATTCAAAATCTCAAACCGTCAGGTGTCGGTGCTGCTGCTATAGAAATAATGGTTTCCACCTAGACTTGATATGCTGCGTTTGGTTATGGCTCAGTAATAAAGCAACTGGCACAGTCACTGGGATCTTGGTTTCGAATTTCACTGATCATTTATAGAGATGAAAGTATTTAATGTGGCTCTTACACTCGAACAGTGTTATTACATTTCAAAACCCAGACCTGCACATTTTCTGGTACCATCGCAGAAACAAAAAAGGAAGGACATTGAAATATGACTCAGCATTTTTTAAGTGGATACACAAGAATTTATTCCAGTAATTTCCAACAATGCACTTTACTGTGTTTCAAAATATCACTTCGGTGTCGAACATGTTTCTCAAAAATGCCCTTTCATGCATGTGTCTTTTTCATCACCTTCCTTTCCATTTTTTGACCACTGCGGATGAGTCCAAACTTGTCCAATTGCTTTCTTTTTGTGTCAACTTAAAAATTAATTTCTTTTGTCTTTCTCATAATCACTTTCAATTACTTTTTTTAATCATGCATGGAATGAACCCGAGAAAGGAATATTCTTTTAAAAACAGAATATAGATCTTACCCAACCTAAACAATTCCATCTCACTTGTTCCTCTTCCCCACTTCCAAACACTGAACCTACTTTGGGCCTTTCTGAACGGATCCTAATATCGTCTTTGACATCTAACCCTAACCACTTCCAAACACTGAACCTACTTTGGGCCCTTCTTAACGGATCCTAATATCGTCTTTGACATCTAACCCTAACCACTTCCAAACATTGAACCTACTTTGGGCCTTTCCGAACGGATCCTAATATTGTCTTTGACATCTACTCCTAACCACTTCCAAACACTGAACCTACTTTAGGCCTTTCTGAACGGATCCTAATATCGTCTTTGACATCTAATCCTAACCACTTCCAAACACTGAACCTACTTTAGGCCTTTTCAAATCGATCCTAATATCATATTTGATGAAAATAGGGGATAATTCGTGTCTAAAATATATGCAATTTTCGACGTTATGCTCTGTGTTATGACGCTCCTCTTCATCGTTGGTACATCAGACTCCTGATCCGATCTTTCCTGTTAATTTTAACTCCTCCATATTAAGATAACAGCCTGTACTATGCCTGAATTGCTATCCAACTCATACGCTCTTTCATAATGGTCTTTCCATGCTGGGAATTTCCCATTCCTTGATTGACGTTGTCCACAGATGTTACGCATGCACGTTTTTCATGGAGTCCATCAAATGCTACTTAATCTTATATAACCACATAATATGTTTTCTAACATAATAAACCAGATCTTCAATCTTAAAATCCATTGACTTTGTTTTCTTATCAGAGTTATCTACCAGTTTTTTCCTAGCTTCCTGAATGTTATCCCTTACTAAAGTAAAAGATCGATGCAACTCTTTTAGAGCGATCTCGTGTTGCTCGTCCCCATAGTATACTCTACAAGGCATTAATATATTATCCAATGGCAGGATCACGTCTCTGTTGTAGACCAAGAAGTATTGTGAGAATTTCATTATTTCGCTCACATGGAATCTGACAGTCGCCAACATTTGGTTTATGTATAAATGCCATGACTGTTTATTGTTCGCTAAAATGTCATACATCATCCTATGAAATATTTCTATTTTCTGTTACTTTAGGGGAAATAAAATGATGTGGTCACGTGATGTATGTTGATGTATGCCTTCTTCATCACTTTGTTAACATTTTTGGACCCATTGTCTGGTAACAACTGGAGTTGTACCTTGAATCTTGGGAAAATCTCATCCAACAACAGATGCACCAGCGTTTCTGCCTTCTTATTAGGGATCATAAAAGTCTCCAGCCAAGCACTATACATATCGATGAACGTCACTATGTACTAGTTACCTGAAACTGTAGGGTAGGGCCTGAAAATATCCAATATCAGTTTTGCAAAAGGAAAACGAGGCAAATCACACTTCTACATTTGTAGTTGTTGCTTTCTCAGGTTTCTGGTTTGGCATGAAATATATTTGCCTACGTAATCATTCACCTCCTTAAATGAACACAGACAGAAATATTTTTACTTATTGGCGTGAAATACCTTTTCCATGCCCATGTGACCATTATTGTCATCGTACTGCACAACCAGTCTTTTTCTATGATGCGACGGTACATATAACCTTATCAATAGTTTGTCATTGAGTTTCGACATTATTTCGTCTTTCATTATGACTTATTTTTGTTCCATTATAGATGATTTACCATTCTTTATCCGCATCTTTAAATCTAAAAATTTCCCTATCTGCCTCTTTAATCTACACTCAAAATCATAGAACATTCGGACGATACTGATGAACACTCAACCCTTTTATATGACGCAAACTTTTTTGGCTCCAAATGATTCGATTTTATCATTAACTTTATGTGATAACTAGTAAATTGGTTTTTCAGCCTCTTTGCTCTTCCTTTGATCATATGACAATTTGCGACGGATATTCCCCAAATACATGATTGGATGCATCTGTGTACAGCCGGTTGTCCTTTTCAGGATCAAAATACGCCAATATAACCATATCTGCAAACTTCGTTTTTAGGCAAACATTAAAGGCAAACTAGCATGTGTTGTCCCATTGGAACCTTTCATATTTCTTCATCAAGTAAACTAACGGCTCATTGTTTCACAAAATTATTTGATAAATCATTGATAATATGACGTGATATTGAAGAAATCTCTAATTTTATCGATTTGACTTTGTTAAGGTCTGACTCTATACCCTGTTCAGTTACTTTGAACCACAGATACTGTACTTCTCTCCTAGAAATCTCACACATTAGGTGAACACAGCTTTCATTTTATTGTCCTTACTTAATTTAAGCTGCTATTACCCTGACTTTAGGTCAATTTTTCAGAAATATTTTGCTGGCCCGAGCAAGGGTATTATATCGTCAATGACCAGTAATGCTCAGGCATACTTCTTTGTAACTTTGTTTAAAGCCCGAAAATATACACAAAATCTTTTCTACTAATGCTAATAGAAAACTCCACGGGCTATTCAATGCCTCAATTCCACCTGTCCACATCATTTTGTCTATTCTCTAAGTCTACCAACTTTTATTGCTTTAGTGGTTTTCAATACAGGCGTCTCAGTATGAGTTCATGCCTTCCAATATTGATACGCTTCTCCAGCGTATTGGTTCTGTCCAAGAAAAATCTCTATTCTACTTCAGCAACATATCAACTTCCAACTTGAAATCTTGAGGTATTTTTATTCCCTTCAAATTTTTTTCTCTTTTGTTCATCATTCATGGTAATCTCGATAATGTTACCAGTCACACTACACTTAGTTATTTTGTAGCTCCCTCTCAAGTATGTATGCAGATGCTGGTGTTTTAATGTAATTTTCTGTGCTAACTGAACTATTGATGAAATATGGGAAAACCTTCCAGAGCGATATACTCATCAAATAGTCTCATTGCTTCTAAATCAAAGTACATCCTAACACATTTTTCTTAGGTTGTGGTATAGTATGACACTTGTACTGAGATTCTCTGTAACAAAGAAGTCCTCGTTGATAGACTGACTTCCTATTCCTAATCTTAATCGAAGGATCCCTTCTACAATTAATTGGCACCCATTAGCTGTTCTTAAACTAATGTTTTTATCGCATAGTTATGTCTCTGTCAGTGCTTTAAAAAATTTATTACTGACACCTCTGCTCCCTTATCCACCAGAGCTCTATAATTATTTCCCTGAATTCTTATTGAAAAGGAATTTGATGCGCCCATATTACCAACTATGTGCATTGATGCCCTTGTTCCGTTTATAAGGCATCACAGGAATGGAGCGCCCTTGTTTCCTTGGATATGCTTCCTGCAGAATCTCTGTATATGGCCCAGCTCGCCACAATAACTAATATCTAATTATCTACCTGCCTATTTACTTCTCTTTACTTCATGTACTAGTCCCTTACTCCTCTTTTATGTCTCCATATCTTTGGGGACTGGCTGGACCCATAGCCTCAACTAGAATCCACTGTCTCATGTGAAAAACCTTCATGGGATTTTCTTCGTACTCCTTCCTTATGTTGAGCCAGATCTTCCATTTAACTTTTGCTAGGGCCTTCTGACATTTTTCCCCATCCACTATTCCGGTCACCCTGAAATACCACAAGGTATCAATAATCCACCTCCTTTTTTCCACTGTCTCTTTTATTTCCCAACAGCACTATTTTCCTAAAAAGAGATCTCCCTCTTATTTTTATTGTTACTGACACCACTGCCTTATTTTTCAATAGTGAACTCAATCCCTGCACAAAATTTGAAAACAGATACTACTCCATTATAACAACAAAGTGCTACTGACGAAAGAACAAAATAATAATACCACTCCAAATCAAACTCTTGTCTCTTATTTTCCAAGTCATCTCATGCTACATGGGGTTTGCATCATTAAAAGACTCTAATAACACTCTATTTATCTTTAAATATGTAGCCAGTATAACAGTTCAATCCTCACAATCTATAATGTAAAGAAACTGTCTGTTTCCTAAAACACCGAGCAAAATCAACACATACAAATAAAAATATACTAATAACAATACATATTAAAATGAGGTAGAAAGCTTAAGAAAAACTCTCCACCAGAAAGCAAGATAGTCAAATCTCTTCTGAATACTGCCATTATGTTATACGAATAAAAGTTTGTATATCATATACAAAGGACATGGCAGAAAAAATGAAAGAATTTGTAATTTTTAAAACGTCAGGTTAGTATTAAAGAGTGCATGTCAAATGGTTTATGGAAAAATCATGACAAAGAGATTCCAAGTAAATGTTGAAAGTTATACAAATGTAATCCATGTCACTCACTCACAGTAAGATTAAAAAAACATTGAAGAGATTGAAAAACCAGTTATGGCAGAATATATGATTTAAAAAGCAAACCATCTACCCTTATGAGATGAAGTAAAAATTATAAATGGAGAAGAACAATAAAGAGTAATCTGGCTTAAGGAATCGATATATATTCTGGGTGATGATCAATTACTAAGCCTAGTATAGTATTTAACATGATATGGGAACAATTAATTATAAATAATATAGTAATAAGCAGTAAAAGTTTCTATAAACTCTTCCGATACTACAATCTAAAAGGTTATGGAAACAAAAAGCTACATTCTAAAGATTTATTTTTAAAATTTACATTTTATGAAATTAGGCTTTTTACACATGATCAAAATTATAAGACCAGAGACAAAAGTTCTATTAAATTGTAAAAATGTGTACGAAAAGTGTATGAAAACATTAAACAATAAAACTTAATAATGAGTTCTACCTCCACTGCTTTTGATGACTTCAAACATTTTGGGGGGCATGTTAAAAATAAGGATTTCCATTAAGGTGCGAGGGATCCTGTTCCAGTTTCTGAAGATGGCTTCATGAAGTTCATTTTTCTTGAATATTGTCTGCCGTTTCGATAAACCTCTTTTTTCATCCATCCTTAAACATTTTCAATTGGGTTCAAGTCTGGTGAGCATGAAGGATGTCCCAAGAGATGGACTCCACTTTCTTGTAGAACGTTCAAGGTCCGTCTTGCATTGTGGACTGCAGCATTAACCTATTGGAATAACCATCCATCCCCACACAAATGATGTCCCTCCGTCATCAAAGATGCTTTTTGTAGCACGCTAATATAACCAGCTGTTGTCTGACGATCCTGCACCATCTGGAGTTCCCTCTTATCATCTGTAAGAAAAGGCATCTCATACCATTATGGACCCTCTACCACTATGATGCGTGGAAAAAATTTCAAAAGACATGCTTTTGTCATGTCAATATCACTGTAACTCATAAGGACCATCTAAATTGAATTTTTCTCATTAGAAAACAAGACTGTCTTCCACTTCTCAACATCCCAGATTTGGTATTCCCAACCAAATCTTAAGCGTTCCACTTTGTGACGTGGAAGCAATAGAGGAATTTGTTTACACTTTTTATTTACCATGCCTTTTTGTTGTAAGTGTCGTCTGATTGGACTGTAATCAGCATCTGTAACCGACTTAATTTGACTAGAAGAAAGTCCTCTGTCATTCATAACAACCTGTCTGATTTTCCTACTCAATGCAGGAGAAATTTTGGGGGCCTACCAAAGGATTTTGCTTTTCCATAATTTTCAATGTTCTTTAGAAAGTTGACAATAACAGTTGCACTGCGATATACCTTAACTGCTATCACTTGCTGTGACAAACTTTGCTTATGGAATCCTAGAATTCGAGGGCAGTCAACTTCGGTGAGTTTTCTTGGTTTAGGCATGGTAACACCTTTACACAGTGATTGCTAATCTCTAACTGAACTAAAAACATTAGAAGTACCATAAATCTAAGAATTTAAACCCTTGGTCTTATAATTTTGATCTTATGTAAAAAACCTAATTTAATAAAACTGCAGATTTTAAATAACATTTTTGGAATTCACCTTTTTGTTTCCACAACCTTTTATATTGTAGTATTAGTAACATTAAGTTAGAAGAGTTTAAAATCTATCCTTAAAAAAGTGCTATGGTTAGAGTACTTGGTAAAAATCAGTTGTAAGTTAAATACTCCTGAATGCTGAAGTTTCAATCTTTAGTGATATTGAAAATAAAATTTCAAATTACATAGGATGCTACTTCAAATTACATAGGACGCTATATATATTTTAATAAAAATGAAATTTTATCACAAAATTTTATTTTTTCAAATTTATTGTATATTTTCAGAATTTGCAACACTGAAAAGAAATCCATTAAGAGATCAGAAGACCTTTTCTTCCTTGGTTACGTAACAGTTTTAATTCCTTCAAATATATTTTTAGAATTATTAGCGTGATTTTTCTCATATACTCAACTCAATATACTTTTTGTGGAATGCAATCAAACATGGGAGATAAACTACATTCTTGTGAAATATGTGGTTCTTCTTTTGCAAGGAAGTTAACTTTATTGAATCATATGAAAACACATATGGGAGAGAAACCACATTCTTGTGAAGTATGTGGTTCTTCTTTTGCACGGAAGTCTCATCTGTTGCATCATATGAAAACACATACGGTAGAGAAACCACATTGTTGTGAAGTATGTGGTTCTTCTTTTGCGCAGAAGTCAAATTTGTTGAGACATACGAAAACACATACGGGAGAGAAACCACATTCTTGTGAAGTATGTGGTTCTTCATTTGCACATAAATCAACTTTGTTGAATCATATGAAAACACATACGGGAGACAAACCACATTCTTGTGAAGTATGTGGTTCTTCTTTTGCACATGAATCAACTTTGTTGAATCATATGAAAACACATACGGGAGAGAAACCACATTCTTGTGAAGTATGTGGTTCTTCTTTTGCATGGAGGTCAAGTTTGTTGAATCATATGAAAACACATATGGGAGAGAAAGCTCATTCCTGTGAAGTATGTGGTTCTTTATTTGCATGGAAGTCAACTTTGTTGAATCATATGAAAACACATACGGGAGAGAAACCACATTCTTGTGAAGTATGTGGTTCTTCTTTTACGCAGAAGTCAAATTTGTTGAGTCATATGAAAACACATACGGGAGAGAAACCACATTCTTGTGAAGTATGTGGTTCTTCATTTGCATGGAAGTCATGTTTGCTGAGTCATATGAAAACACATACGGGAGAGAAACCACATTCCTGTGAAGTATGTGGTTCTTCATTTGCATGGAAGTCAACTTTTTTGACTCATATGAAAACACATACAGGAGAGAAACCACATTATTGTGAAGTATGTTCTTCAGGTTTTGCACGGAAGTCAAATTTGTTGCGTCATATGAAAACACACATGGGAGAGAAACCACATTCTTGTGAAATATGTGGTTCTTCTTTTGCGCAGAAATCAAATTTGTTGACTCATATGAAAACACATACAGGAGAAAAACCACATTCTTGTGAAATATGTGGTTCTTCTTTTGCACGGAAGTCACATTTGTTGAGTCATATGAAAAAACATACGTGGGAGCAACGACATGCTTGTGAAGTATGTGGCTTTTCTTTTGCACATAAATCAAATTTGTTGAATCATATGAAAACACATACGGCAGACAAACCACATTTTTGTTAAATATGTGGTTCTTATTTTCCTTGGAAGTCAACATTGTTGAATTGTAGGAAAACACATACAGGAGAGAAACCATATTCTTGTGAAGTATGTGGTTCTTGTCAAGTTTGTTGACTCATGAAAACACATACGGGAAAAAAATTAAGCATTCAATGTAGCAGCAAGTCCTGGAAACATTAACCGGAAGAACAGTTGGAAAGTACTTATATACAATACATTACTATCATGTAATCCCTACAACCACCTATCTAAGAAATGCTGCTGTGAAACCTTACATACTTATCTATATAAATAAAATAGTGCATGTGTGTAATATCTAACAGGTAACCCCTTAAACTACTGGTCACATAACACTGAAATTGTCAGGAAATAATATTCATGCACCAAGGATGGTTTATAGTGAGTTATATCTTTGTTTACATACATGAATAACGTGTAGACATTGGCAGAATTTACACTTATAAAATGTACATTAACCACTAGCCGACATTATTTGCGTTTATGCACACAATACAGAAAACAATATTAAACTGGAACGCTAGATATTTTGACTTTATTCTAGTTGATGACAATTCATTTTTTTATGTCTTTGTATTAAAAAATGAAATAATACGTAAATTTTACTCATGGTTTTTTTAATTTGTAAAGACAAACCTATATTTCTTTTAAGATTTCATATTTATTTTATTTCAAAAATATTTTAAGGCAGAGGGGATCGAAAATAACACGGAATATCGACTGTGCTGAAATAATATTATTTAGTAAGCCATTCTTAATATGTGGAGGGGAAGGTATTTTTCAACTATTCTGTACTTTCATCTAACAATTTATTAAATAAGAAACATGTATATGGAATACGAACTGTGTTGAAGTAATAATGTTATTATTTAGAAAGTCATTCTTTATATGGGGAGGGTAGGGTATGTTTTTTACTATCCTTTATTTTCTCCTAACAATTTAAAATAATTGTCTCAGTCATGAAGAACTTCTCCACCAACTGAAAAAGTGAAGCAGAGCATCAGAACAGATACTACACTTTAATCTTAGCCAAGTAACCAAGTAGTTTTTTTTACCAGGCATTATTTCCTCCTTGAAAAACAAATGGGGGGGTGAGATCTCTGAACTGCTTAGAAAAAGCCAGGTAGATTCCTTTCATGTTTATCTCTATTTTTGTTTTATTATTGTTTTCATGTCAACAATAAGTATCCATTTCTCAATCTAATTTCATTCAAAATACAAAGTCTTGAGTCTCAATGCTATTATTAAGAAAGTCATTTTTATATGGGAGGCATATGTTTTTAACTATTCTATACGTTCACCTAACAATTTAATAAATAAAAAACTGACATGCATATTACAGACCGTGCTTAAATAATAACGCTATTATTTAGAAAGCCATTCTTAATATGGGGAAGATATGTTTAAACTATTCTGTACTTCCACCTAACAATTTAATTAAAAAACCCTGACATATTGAATACGAACCGTGCTGAAGTAATAACACTATTTAGAAAGTCATTTTTAATATGGGTAGAGTGTCTTTTAACTATTCTATGCTTTCACCTACCAATTTTATAAATAAAAAACTGACATTCGAAATACAGAGCATGCTGAAATATTAACGTTATTATTTAGAAAGACATTCTTAATATGTGGAGTGTATGTTTTTTAATAATAATGTACTTTCAGGTAACAATTGAATAAATAAAAAAACTGGTATATGGAAACGAACCGTGTTGAAGTAATAACATTATTAGAAAGCCATGTTTAATATGGGGAAAGTATCTTTTAAATATTCTATGCTTTCATATGGATTTGAAATAATAACGTTAATATTTAGAGCCATTCCTTATATGGGAAGCGTGTGTCTTTAACTATTCTTACAATTTAATAAATAAAAAACTGAAATATGGATTAAGGACCGTGCTGAAATAATACCGTTATTATTTAGATAACCATTCTTAATATGAGGAGCATATGTTTTTAACTATTATGTACTTTCACCTACCAACTTAATAAATAAAAAAATGACATACGTAATAAGGAGTGCACTGCAATAATGACATTATTATTTAGAAAGCCATTCTTAATATGGGGAGAGTATATTTTTAACTAATCTGCACTGTCCTTTAAGAATTTATTAGATGAAAAAATACCATACAGGATACGGACCGTGCTGAAATAATAACATTATTATTTAGAAAGGCATCCTTAAGATGATGAGCATATGTTTTGAACTATTCTGTACCTAAACCTAAGAATTTAATAAATGAAAATATGGCATGTGGGATACAGACCGTGCTGAAATAATAACGTTATTCTTTAGAAAGCCAGTCATATTGAGAAAGGAAGGTATTTTTGTAAACTATTCCATACTTTCACCTAACAATATTAGAAGTAAAAATTTGACATGGAATACGAACTGTGCTGAAGTATTAACGTTATTTAGAATGCCATTGTTGATACGAGGAGAACAAGGTATTTTTAAAACTATTCTGTGCTTTCACCTAACAAGTTAAGAAACTAACATACGGAATACTGGCCATGCTGAAATAATAACGTCATCTAATATATTAAATGAGACTGATGGAAATATATACTAGCATAAGGCCCAGCGTCGCCGGTGATTGAATGAAATAAATGGAAATATATACTAGCAGAAGGCTCGGCATGGCCTGGGATTGAATGAGGTAGATGGAAATATATACTAAGGCAGAAGGCAGAGCGTTGCCACTTGAAAGTTTTATGAAAATCGATCAAGACAAGGCATGAAACCACTTGATATGTTTTTATGGAAATTGCTCCAGACAAGGCATAAAGCGGCTTGAAATGTTTTTTATGGAAATCGCTCTACACAAGTCATGAAGCCACTTAAAATTTTTTTATTAAAATCACTCCAGACAAGTCATGAAGCCACTTAAAAGTTTTTTTATTAAAATCGCTCCAGACATGGCATGGAGCCACTTAAAATGTTTGATGGGAATCGCTCCAGACACGACACGAATCCACTAAAAAATTTTTATGGAAATCGCTTCAGATAAGGCATAAAGGTACTATAAATTTTATATAAGAATCGCTCCAGACACAGTATGAAGCCACTTGAAATGTTATATGAAATTCGCTCCAGACAAGGTATAAAGCCACTTAATTTTTTGTGAAATTTTCTCCAGACAAGGCATGAAGCAACTTGAAACGGTTTATGGGAAGCGCTGCAGACAAGCCTCTAGACTTTTTTATGGAAATCGCTCTAGACAAAGCATAAAGCTACTGGAAATTTTTCATGGAAATTTCTCATGAAGCCGCTTCCAATGTTTTTTAAAAATCGCTCAAGTCAGTGGGAAGTTTTTCTTGAAATTACTCTAAACAAAGCATGAAGCCACTTGAAAGCTTTTATTGAAATCGCTCAAGGCACAAAGCCTCTTGAAATGTCTTATGGAAATCGTTCCAGACAAGACATCATGCGACTGAAAATGTTTTATAATAATCGCTTCAGACAGGGATTGGAGCCACTTCAATTTTTTTATGAAAATCGGTTGTCTAATCATTAACCAAGGCAATGTATTTATGTATTAATTTGGAAATCATAACGATCCATCTAAAAATGACTTCATTTTTTTTTAAATTATGGTTGCCTATGTGGGAAGTGAAATTATTTTATATATGTTGTACAATACCTGTCGAGAGTATGTTAAATTGTTTCATATATGTATTTAAATTTCCCGTCTGAGGATAGGAAAACTTATTTTAAATATGTGTTGTACATTACCCGTCCTCACAAAGGTAAAATTATTTCATATACATGCTGTAAATTACCTATCCTAGGGAGGGTACAATTATTTCATACATTTTCTATGTAAGTAAAAATTCTTTTGCTCGAAATAGCAAATGATACATGGATATTAAAAATTCCTCTATCCTAAGAATAACAGATATGTTCAAAATCAACTTCAATTCTGTAATAGTTTATATGATCCCAAGCAACGCTGGGTAGCCCTGCTAGTGTAAAATAAGCACCCACTTTCTGGCCACGTGATAATTTTTTTATTTGTTTTGTTGGCCTGCCTGAAAGCCGATTTGGTAAATTGTTATTTACTTTCCACCTTAACAATCATCTTTAACATTACAACTTCGATAGGTTTTCGGGTATGCTGACAACGAATATCGCATTTAAATTTGGTATAAACAAGAAAGTATCTGGATATTAAACAATGCAATTGTTTGTTATCAGTGGTGGCCAATTCAGTATTCACTTGCACATACAGAATTGGCCACCACCGATAACATAATTACATTTCTTATTATTTGGAAAACTACTTGTTTGTGGCAAATATATGTGCGCACTTGCACATAAAAATGGTCACCACTGAAAACATAAGGAATGACAAGTATCTGTATAGAGATTATACTTTATTTTTGTTCTTAAATATCCTCGTGGCTTTATTGAGATAAAAAAGTCCAAATAAAACAAAGGCAAAAAGTAACCCTTACGTAGGTGGCCATAAAGTTGGTCCTCATTTTACGTTTAATTTATATTCAAATGTGATTCCTCACATTTTGAAAAAGTACATTTTTCATATCATGAAAACTATTTCTCGTCACCATTTTTGAAGCATATATATGCTTTCATCACCCTCGAAAACTTGTAAAAGTCGTCATTGTAAAGAGTTTGGGGGGTTGGAAAGATTCTAGACGTTGACCAAAGCAACAAACCTTAAAAAGTTAATGAATTAAAAAAATAATCATGATTCTTAAATCTTATGGTGTTAAATCGTAATAAAACGAAAGGAACACAGGACTTTTAGAAACAAGCATGTATTCACATATATTACAGGCAAGGCAGGTTGAGCAATACCATTCCTCAACTGTTGGGCGTTTGCACACAACCTCCTTGGCCACATACCAATCTCTGCTAGGCACCAGTACTCATTACCCGAAGTGACGTCACCAGAGGAAGTGACATCATGAGATAGTCCATTAATCCCATGGAGGGGCGTCTCCAACATTAAACCAATTATAGTATTACGATTCTGAATTATTTAGATGAAGAATGATTCTTTGTATTACTTAGATTCTTAAGACTACTGTTCTCATCTTGAGTGTTATTTATTGTGCAAACATTGTAAAAATTATACTTGTCGAATATTTACTTACCGGATTGTGATAATACACTTTTATTTTGTTTTGTAAAGTAAAGGCGACATAAAATTAAACTATTTCGTATTTTGGAGACATTAATTGTCATAGTTGACTTCTAGCTGCAATCATCACAACTTACAAACGAAATATTCAAAATCTCAAACCGTGAGGTGTCGCTACTTTTGCTATAGAAATAATGATTTCCATATAGCCTTGATGCACTGCTTTTGTATAAAAATAACTGAATACTTTTAATTATTACAAATAAAATAATGTGATTAAAAAATTCGCTCCTGCACATTGATACCATCGCAGGAACAAAATACGAAGGAAGGACATTAAAATAGGATTTAGCATTTTTTAGGTGGATACAAAAAAAACTATTCCAGTAATTTCCAACAACGAACTTCACTGTTTTTAAAAGTATCACTCCCGCGTTGCACATGCCTGTCAGAAATGGCCCTTTTGTGTATCATTTTCCCCACCTGGGTTTCCACTTTTTCAACCATGAAACACATTTTTCACTGCATATGAGTCAAAACACGTCTGATTGCTGTCGTCTCTCATCATGTGTTGTTCTTATTTTTTCTGTATTTTTCTCTTCTCCTTCCCGTGACATCAGTGTGCACACGCTTTGCATATGTACTAAGATGGCGGCTTCTCATATTTTCACTAGTCAGCTATTCTACAGCTGCTGCTGATTTTCTCACATGAGCATCATACACGTTATGCAAGTTAAATTATGCAGCATTTAAATAAAATCTGAGTATTATATCTCTAATTTCTTTCATAATTTATTCAGCTGGTAAGACCCTTCTGGAAAGTTGTTTAATCCAGGTATTTTGAAAGTTGTGTAAAAAACTGATATTATTTTAGATTTTTTATAAGTGTGATCCATTATTTATTTTGATTGGTATTGACCATAGAAATTCAGTAAGGAACCATTATATCCCTCTTGTTATTTATATATTCTTTTATTTTTCTTTCAACTATGAGTAAAATAACTTGTGTATCTATCTTTTAGATCCCTAGCAATATGTTTGTTATGAAATTTGGATACGTTTGAAATGTTACCTGTGATAATCATCTGGGAGTATGTAAGCAAATAAACTTTTAATCCCTTCCTAATCTTGAGGTCATTCTCAGATTAGCATGAAAAAAGCTGATCATTTCCTGACATATTTTCCCTGCAATCATATGAAACTAACAAAAATGCCTTCTCCTCTCTACCTGCTTAGGTAAAACTCTCCTCTTTCCATATAGAAAGAACAGGAGAAAGAAGAGACAAGATATGCAATCAAAAAGCCAAAATGAACAATTCTCATGACCAGGTGTTAGGACAATCATCTCGCAATCGAGTTACTTATTTAAAATCCTGGTAGTTGCATGATTGGTCCAAGTGATGAGGTGTTGGTTGGAGTCTAAAACTATATGAAACGTGCTACAGGAGGAAAATGTTGATTGCTTTCATATTTCTCCTCTCTTAACAGTCCCCCAAAATTATGTGATTAAAAACAAAAATATACATTAAGACGGTTCTAATTAAAATACATGAGTACTTTTACAAAACTTTAAAATTAACATCCATTATAGATATTGGTGGTCAGTCCTAAAGTAATATGATCACTGTTAAAATGGACCAATATTCTATGAGATATGTTACTGATATTCTTAGCTAGTATGGATTGAGCCACACATGGGCTATGTTGATTGTCGGCTGAATGCAAGCTTCTTTTTTTGTTGGTTAACCCTTTGGTCGGTTCTGTCAATTTGGTGGCCAAAAGTTTTGAATTCTGTTACTTACCCTGAAAATGCTTTAAGATACGAAAATAAAATTAAATATTCCCATTTTACTTTTAGGAAACTGTCTTTTCTTCACTTATAGAATGTCCCTAAGCCCTAAACGTCCTCATCCATTATAAACGGTATGCCAGGAAGCATTATTTTCAACAAAGTCTGACTCCACATTCACAACACCAAGTTGTAATCTTTGTGCATTTGAAACCTTCATCTCAGTTATTCCTTTAGGTTGGTCTAACGACAATAATGTTGCCTATTGTCTTAGCAGTGTAACGAAATGTCGTTTTACGATGTGCTTCATTCATGTGTATGTAACTAACACCCCCACTGAAAAATGGTACGGTCTGGTTATTTATTGATAACTGAGGTAGCTGACATTGTCACTGGGTAAATAGTTGGTACTGGAGTCCAGGTTGGCCCACAATGAGCAATGAAATTTCTTCAACAATGACATGTCAGCTCACTCATTCATCAATATTGTCACCAGACTGTACCATTTTTCAGTGCGGGTGTTAGTTTCAACACATGAATGAAGTACCTGGTAAAACAACATTTATGTCGTTACACCACTAAGACGATAGGCGACAACCGACCCAAGGGTTAATGTCTTTATATGGGAACACCCAATGCATGTTGAAAATCATCTGACGGTAAATTAACATCAGTAGATGACACTTGATTACTCCCATGCGTCGTTACTGCTTGAGTTAATAGTTGTGTTAATAAAAAAATCATTTCTTTTGTCTTTCCAATAATCGTTTTTCATAACTCAATCCTAACACTTCGCATACTCTGTCCAAACGGTTAGATATAATCATCTTTCAGTCTCATGCATGAAACGAAGCTCGAGAAAGAAATATTTGGTACTCTTTCATAATTTGACCTGGATTCTCGGAAATTCCCATCAAGCATGGATCAGACAAGACCAGCAATCATTGGTTTAATCTGAACGTTGTAACAGACACAAATTTAAAAATGAACAAACCGGAAAATTTGGTACTTTTCATAAACCAAAAAAATAATAAAAAGTGATTGAAAAAATTTTTTTGCAAATTATTCACCAGCAAAATTTTTTTCTTTTTTCTTCAAGAAAAGATGAATATTTTACTTTTTAACTGTAAATTATTAGGTGAATGAACAAGTTTTTTGGGGGTTTTCTTGACATCATTTTCTTCCTTAATAGTTTGACATCAGTTTCTTCATTAATATCTTGACATCAGTTTCTTCATCAATAGATTGACATCAGTTTCTCCATAAATAGCTTTACATCATTTTCCTTATGAATAACTTGACATCATTTTCTTCATTAAACATCAAACAATTATTGGAAAGGCAAAAGAAATGATGTTTTTATTAACACAACTATTAACTCAAGCAGTATCCACGCATGGGAGTAATATCTTGACATCATTTTCTTCATTAATATCTTGACATCGTTTTCTTAATTAATATCTTGACATCATTTTCTTCATTAATATCTTGACATCATTTTCTTCATTAATATCAATGACATCAATTAATGACATCGTTTTCCTCATTAATATCTTGACATCATTTTCTTCATTAATATCTTGACATCGTTTTCTTCATTAATATCTTGATATCATTTTCTTCATTAATATCTTGACATCATTTTCTTCATTAGTATCTTGACATAGCTTTCTTCATTAATATTTTGACATCGTTTTCTTCATTAATATCTTGACATCAGTTTCTTTATGAATATTTTGACATCATTTTCTTCATTAATATCTTGACATCATTTTCTCCATTAATATCTTAACATCAGTTTCTTCATGAATAGTTTGACATAATTTTCTTCATTAATAGCTTGAAATCATTTTCTTCATGAATATGAAGACATCATTTTCTTCATCAATATCTTGACATCAGTTTCTCCATGAATAGCTTTACATCATTTTCCTTAGGAATAACTTGACATCATTTTCCTCATGAATATCTTGTCATCATTTTCTTCATCAATAGCTTGACATCATTTTCTTCATTAATACCTTTACATTTTCTTCATTAATATCTTGACATCATTTTCTTCATTAATATCTTGACATCATTTTCTTCATCATTATCTTGACATCGTTTTCTTCATTAATATATTGACATCATTTTCTTCATTAATATCTTGACATCATTTTCTTCAGTAATATATTGACATAGGTTTCTTCATTAATATATTGACATAGGTTTCTTCATTAATAGTTTGACACCATTTTCTTCATTAATATCTTGACATCATTTTCTTCATTAATATCTTGACATCATTTTCTTCATGAATATCTTGACATCGTTTTTACTAGGGCATAAGGGGCTACTAATTGGGATCGTGTCTAACACGATATTGTTGAGAGCTTATCAGTGAGATGCCTGTTTACATTACATCAAAACTATTGCATGTCAGTATACTCAGAGAATAAAATAAACGTGGGGAGATGGTTTAAGTTTGAGGGAAATCTTATTACACTGAATATTTACAAGTGCTATTTCATTAGAGCACATTCAATTAAAGAAATTACAAAACAGAGATTCAACATTCCAGCGATGTGAATAGAATTAATTTAGTAAAATAACCGTTGTCACTTTGCTTTAGATAACGTTGTATGGTATTTCCTTCCGGGTATTGCATCCTTTTTTGCAGAGTGTTATAATACCGCAGATATATTTAACTATTCTCGCTTAGGACCAAATGAAAACATCATTCTTAATAAAGCTACTAAAACTTGATCCACAATTCAGCTCTATCCTTCATACGCACAACTAACAAGTATCACTTCAGGGTGGCAGCAATGGGATTAGATAAGTCATAAAAATATATACGAACGGCACAATAAAACTATAACTCAAAAATAACAGGCGAACAGAAGAAAAAGAAAACTTCACACAATACGTGGTCAAATAAATAATACACGCAGCGACGCCATTTTACAAACCTTAAGTACCCCCACAGTTTGACCATTTACGTACACCTTCGTCGTTATTTATATCCCTTAAAGTTAAATCTTGTCAGACGAAAGCCAGCTTAGGTTGACCGTCAACTTCAGAATTTACAGACTTAAGTTTCTTTGATCAACATTCAATTCTCCGAGGTATTTGCTAACTTCATAATTCTATTTACGGATTCACATGGACTTTCAAGATCTGAATCCCTCAGTCTTCCAAATCAAACCATGGAAAAACGTAACACCTTCGCGGTCAACAGTACAAATCGCTTTACTAAATCCTTAGATATCCCGAAAGTGAGGTGTGTGATTTCTCCCAATGTTCCACTCCGACCACTTCAGAATACCAAACTAAGAACATCCCACATACATGCTCTGAGTTATAAAATTTGGCCAATTTCACAATCCACAATATTGCAGCATTTATACTTCCAAAATAAACTATTAAAGTCGTTTAAAACATAATAAAAATATTCTTTTATTTAAAAAGAAAAACAGTGTTTACAAAGTGCCTGCGCGCATTCATGCAGCCATTTTGTTTACATAATGAAATCAATTGAATTTTACGAGTTAATTTTTGTCAATTTTTTCACTTTAAAGATCTATCAAAATTTTTCTATTGGTCCAATTTTTATATTTACAGGTTCAATCTCGTTTTATGCTCTTTCCAATAAACCGAATATAATATTCTAGACAAGGGATTTTTTTTTTAATTCTCCTCCCCCTTCGTCTTGTTATTTATATCCCTTAAAGTTAAATCTTGTCAGAAGGTAAGAAATAAGGTCATTAATAATAGATAAATAAATAAATAAATATGGCACATCTAGCAAGAATTCACTGGTCAGACCAGACCTAGGTGACCAACGGCTAAGACGTCTAAATGCTAGTGGTTTAACCAACGAACAAAAGAAATCAGCAAAACACCCCAGGGATTTCTTCGAAAGCCTACTTAGGATGAACGTTAACTTCAAAATTCACAGACTTAAGTTTCCGTGATCAGCGTTCAATTTTCCAAGGTATCTGCTTACTTCATAATTCTATTTACGGATTCACATGGACTTTCAAGCTCTGAATCCCTCAGTCTTCCAAATCAAACCATGGAAAAACGTAACACCTTCGCGGTCAACGGTACAAATTGCTTTACTAAATCCTTAGATATCCCGAAAGTGAGGTGTGTGATTTCTCCCAATGTTCCACTCGGACCACTTCAGAATACCAAACTAAGAATATCCCACATACATGCTCTGAGTTATAAAATTTGGTTACTTTCACAATTCACAATATTGCAGCATTTTACTTCTAATGTTCTTACGTATAAGCGGCATCTATTCTATTTTTGTTTCTTTTTTCTCCTTCGTCGGATTCACTATATAATGGCCACGTCAGCATCACACGTCTGCTCTTGTGTTGGAAATTCTCTTACTTCCAAGATTGGGCATTTGCAATCAACCTGAAGCTCACAAGTTGCCCCATCTGCAAGCTTACTCCATGTGGGTGCATTCTATCACGCACCACCGTTGCAGCTACAAAAAGCGTTTGAAGCCCATAGAATTGCAGTACTAGGTGTGTCAGAATTTGGGGTGAATTTTTGACGCCCCTAACAGAAAACTGCAAATAAAATATTAAAAAAACGCGTAATTTCTCCTTTTCAAGTGGGTTGTTTATTTTCTTTATGGAATATACTTCCAAAATAAACTATTAAAGTCGTTTAAAACATAATAAAAATATTTTTTATGAAAAAAACAGTCTTTACAAAGTGCCTGCGCGCATTCATGCAGCCATTGTGTTTAATTCAAAATATTTCTAAACTTCGACAGTTGCTTTAAACTAGAAAAATAACACCCTTAATGTTATATATTTAAACTTTAC
Organism: Euprymna scolopes; assembly: GCF_053919585.1. NCBI lineage: Eukaryota > Metazoa > Mollusca > Cephalopoda > Sepiida > Sepiolidae > Euprymna > Euprymna scolopes. The sequence continues at coordinate 43,655,660 of NC_136527.1, forward strand.
AATTTTGTTAATTTGTATGAATTTTTGTGAGGGGTAGAGTCGTACATCTCAGGATAACATACCGACAAACAGAAATATGCCGTGCTGCTGCAGGTTGCATAATTGGAAGTTTTGTTCCCTAGATAAACACATGAGAAATGAAAGTATCGGCAAACGGAAATAAGGGGATAAAAGTTTTCACCCAGTCTTAATTGGGGAGCGAGACAGGAAAAATATCTGGCTGTCTTCGTCTCTTAATTCTCATACTTAAGACTAACATAGAAAACAGGATTAAGAAGTAATTAATTAATTATATATATCTCTCCTCCCATGAACAATTTCTTTTAAAATAAAAAACTTTAAAACAAGCAAGAACCAAGAGAATATAACGACAAAGTGAGACAATATTTAAATCGACTATAAAACAAACACCTTGATTGCTGCAAGGTAAAAACGCAAGTGAAAAGAAACATGCGTTTATGAAAAGACTACGAAGTTTTGTGGAGCATTAAAATGTTGCATTAAGTAAAAAAAAATCAAGCCTATATAACTAATTTTATATAACTAATTTTTTATAACTAATTTTTTATAACTAATGCCCTGGGAAACAAAATCGGATTTTTTTTCAGATTTCTCAAGCTGGTTGGGCTGAAATACCACAAAATGTGTATATCACAGCTATAGACGAACTAGCAAAAACAAGATAAATCAACACACATACACAATGCCATGCACTCACATATATATATTACATACATGTGAATATTATTAACACTATGAACATATTAACACACACATCTATAAAGCTTTGTGATTACTTTGCTTTTTGTATCAAACACAACTTTAAATAAAGAAATCTTACTGATTGAAAACAACTATTATGTCCTTATGAAATTGTTGATATAAACATGTTTTGTTATAAAATTTCGCTTTCCGCAATTTTTATTTAAAAAATCTATTAATTAATTTAATTATCACTTGTTAACTGATAAGTGCAATATTCATTAATGCTTCATTTATTTTCTTTAAAATAAATAAGCACTTCGTAATGTATTCTTCCTCAACTAATCCAGCAATGGTCCATGGAAAAAAGAAACACAATTTAAACAATATAAAACAGCCACACAAAATATAACTGCTACACAACTTACTATCTACGTCGATGCTGTATATGGCTAATCAGTTTATAATTGTTGAATTTTTATTGATATCAAGATGCTGCAAAAGTAAATGGTAATTGAATGTTGTTCAACACTCTTGCTTTATCGTATGTAAATTGTGGATACCGGTTTCAGACACCTAGAGTGAATACTTCTTTGGTACACTATGGTAATCAATGCGGTTTTGCTTTTGGAAAGTTGTCAGCAACCTATGAATCCATCAGGTAGTTTCCACAGACCCTGCACTAATCATCCCCTTTAGCAAATAGTTAAGCATTGATCTTCAAAAACGGTTGCCTCAAAATGGCCGACAGTTTTCTCATCAATGACAGATGGAGAGCATTCAGACCTAAGTGCATATGCAACATTTTTACTAGCTCAGACAAGCGGAAGTGGGTCAGGCTCATATCTTATTGAACGTCAATCGCATTAAAAAGATCTTGCACAATAAACGTATGCTGATAAAAAGGTAAAACATGAAGTAGATATTTAAACATGAATACACGATATAAAAAGACGTTTTATTGAATTTAAAAATAGACGTAAAAAACTGTTAAGATGTTATCTTTGTTCTTTTGGGTGCTTTTAAAGATTTACACGAGAATAAAAACTTTGTTTTTAAAAGTAAATTATGAACTTAAGCAAAGTATCGAATTCGTTTCCCAGGTTTTTGCATGAGAGAATAACACTTTTTTAACACAAGAATACCAACAGACATAACAAGAATATGTTTTTTTACTTTTAAAATTTTTTATAATTTTAGTTCTCGCTGTGGATGGACGTGTAAGAAGGCATGCTATATACGTAGCCGTGTGAAGCTGAACTTGAAAGAGTGTTGAGTTTTTGAGCTGGATGTTTTGAAACAAGACTGTAGTTTTTGAGTTGGAAGTTTTGAGAAATTTTACCTGGTAAATTGTTTGTTTACTTATACATTTTAGTTAGTTTGAAGAGATTCTCCTGTAACTTACACGTGATTTTTTAGAATATATAGATATTTATAGACAGTTATTGTCTTAAGAATTGTGTGTAAATATTTCTTAAGATTTTGTGTAAATATTTCTTAAGATTTTTGTCTTCAGAATTGTGTGTAAATATTTTCAGAATATATAAATATTTATAAACAGTTATTGTCCCTGTTATTGCTTCAGTGCAAAAGTTTGATTTTTTTAAATTGTGTTCAAATATTAATTAAAATTTTTGTCTTATGAATTGTGCGTAAATATTTCTTAAGATTTTTGTCTTAAGAATTGTGTATAAATATTTCTTTAGATTTTTCATTAAACCAGTTAGTATATTTCATACACTTTTCTCTTTTGTTTCAATTTTGATCAGTTGAAGTTCTCAGAAATCAATGGGCTCCTTACATCGCGCTCACATTTAACTCTATATGAAATGCATAGATATTGAATGTTCTTTTGTTTTCCGTATGTTTTTGCATCTGGCATAACAAATGTTCCTTCTATACAAAGAACCACATACGTCAAAGGAATGTGGTTTGTCTCTTTTTTAATTTAATGGATTTGTTTCAGCTGGTGATGGTGCATCCGAGCGGATGCTACGCATTCACCCTTTATACATTTCAAACGAACAATCATATTAAGTTTCTAACATCTCTTTTTAAGCAATTTTTTTAATCTCTCTTGCACTTGATTCACCAAGTATATTTGCCAGGTAGTTTTTAAAATTCTTTTGTTTAATTTCAGTTTCTCCTATAATTACTGAAATAGAAATTTTCCAATGATTCCAATTTTTTTCACATCGTACATAAAACCTGGTATTTTGTTAGTTTTTACTCTCACTCTTTTTAACCTAGTATTATTGAAGACATTATCTTCTGAGATTTGACTTTCTACTTATTGTCTCTTATAATTATGTCAGGTTTAACAGCTCGTTTCAAGGCATGTAGCGTTAGGAATTGTAGAAAGTCATAGCAGATGCTGTTCCAATGACTTGCTGCAGCATTCAATATTCAACATGTTATAGATCGTAATGTGGATATATTTACACATTCTATTTTATTCCATAGTAGCCATTCTCTAGAAGAACCTGACAACTCGATGTCAAACGGTTCACCCTCACTATATCTGTGTATTTCAAACTTATAAAGTCCTAGATGAATGAATCCAGAAAATACTTGTCAAAATATTGCTTGGCCCATTTTTCCAATATTCTGTAATGGAACTTCTGGAGTATTTTTAATAAATCTTTTGGGTGATTTCTGTAGCAAACTTGTTTTCTAATTCTGTCATATTTGTAAAACAGTCTTGATTAAAACGGTTGGCCACTTGCGTGATAGAGGTTGTTCTGCTGGTTCTTGTTTCATGAAGCTGGAATAGAATGTTGAGGTATCGATATTTGGAAGATCATCAGATACTGTTGCTTGTATGTGTTTCCATTCACTGGACAAAGCGGGGGGGGGCAGAGCGGCAGCTCTAGATATATCTAAGGCTTTTGACAGGGTATGGCATGAGGGTCTCCTCAGGAAAATTAGATCATACGGTATCACTGGTAGAATACTTAACATAATTAAATCCTTCTTAGATAAGAGAAAAATCCAGGTTGTCCTCGACGGTCGTACATCTAAACAACATGATATAAATGCGGGGGTGCCCCAGGGTTCTATCCTTGGACTTCTATTGTTCCTGATATTCATAAACGACCTCCCCGACAAAATTGCCTCTGAGATGGGTATATATGCTGATGACACTACACTCTATGGCAGGCACGACAGGAAGACGAATGAACACATTTCTAAAGAAATGGCAGAAACACTAGAGGAAGACCTCCAATCTGTGGTGGAATGGGGACAAAAGTGGTTGGTCGCGTTCAATGCTGCAAGACTAAACTAGTTTCATTCAATAATTACAAGAAACCCTCTCCACCACCTATAGCAATGGCCAACGACTCTTTATCTGAGAGTACATCTTTTAAACTCCTTGGCCTAACGTTCACAGGAAACATAAGTTGGAACAATTACATTGAAGGCATCGCCAGGGCCGCTGCAAGAAAGGTGGGCTCTCTCTATCGTGCTAGACAACTACTAACACCCGAAAGTATCCTGTAACTCTATAAGGCCACCATTCGCCCATGTATGAAGTATTGCTGTCACATCTGGACTGGTGCATCTGCTACTAGTCTCTTGCTCCTTGACAAGGTTCAAACGAGAGTCGCAAACCTGATAGGTCCTAAACTGGCATCTAAACTTCAGTCTCTGTCCCATCGACGAAATGTTGCATCCCTCTGCCCTTTCTACAAGTATTTTAGTGGTGAATGCTCTGATGAACTGCAATCAATTGTACCCCCATGACGTGAGCACCCTTGACAACCCCGACAGGCTGCTAAATCCCACCCCCACACTGTAGAGATCCCTAGATGTAAAAGATCTTTTTACTCCAATAGTTTCTTCCCCAGAACAACTAGACTCTGGAATTCCATTCCAGGTCCCTGCTTCCCCAACAGTACTGACGTGCAGAAGTTCAAGTGTAACGTTAACCGACATCTTGCTGCCCAAATCCCTACATAGTCCCCCAGTAGTTGTTACCCCTGATAGTAGCCCCCTACACCAAAGTGACAATTTGCCTTGTTTGGGGTGAAAATGTAATTTAAAAAAAATATGACGTGACAAATCTCTCATATGTGTTAGCATAGTTGCCTTTAGTGCAAAGAAAAAGACCCACATTCTTCACAAGAATGATGTTTGTCTCTTTTTTATTTTGTTTTACTTTAGTCAAAGTTCTCAGACATCAAGGGGCCCACCACCTGGGGCTAACACTTGAACTCTATATGAGATAGATATTCGAATGTTCTATTAAACTTCCTTATCTCTAAACCACTGGATTAGTAAAGAAATTGAGAACATAATTTTCCTCTCTCCAATTTACCATTTTCATACGTTGTAGTATACTTTCATTTTGGTCTCTTGGTCTTTCTAGATACTAGGACAAGAATTTGTCTAGTCTGGTGGAGTATCCAGCTTTGTGCTATTATTTGAGGTAACATCACTTGGAGAAGGTTCACCATTCCTCGTAAAAGCTAATGTGGGTTAGCCATAGGGAGAAGATCTTATTTGGCCAGTGAATACCATGTGATTTTGAATATTTGGTCATCGTTTATTTCTAGGGAAAGTTACTTCAGATCAGGTTGTTTTGGCAAACCTCTGTACAGAGAGACCTTAGACACTCGAGGATAGTGTCAAGTTGTCATATGCCTCAACAGATGTGACTTCTGTGCAAAGGAAGAATGTGGCTTGTTTCTTTCTCTCTCTCTTTTGCCATAATTTTATCACTTTTTTTTTGCTGGGGATGGAACATTCTACCTGATGCAAAACATTCTTCCATTGGTTTAGTTTTTTAAGATTCTGTCCCTTTACCTGTTTGTATTTCCCCATATTTGCCAGATAGTTTCTTTTGGGTGATTTCTGTAGCAGACTTGTTTTCTAATTCTGTCATATTTGTCACTTGCATGATAGAGGTTGTTCTGCTGGTTCTTGTTTCATGAAGCTGGAATAGAATGTTGAATATTTGGTCAGCATTTATTTCTATGAAAGTAACCTCAGACCCCTGTACAGAGAGACTCGAGAATAGTGTCTAGTAGTCAAGTTGTTGTCATATGCCTCAACAGGAAGAATGTGGCTTGTCTCTTTCTCTCTCTCTTTTGCCATAATTTTATCACTTTGTTTTTGCTGGGGATGGAACATTCTGCCGGATGCAAAACATTCTTCCATGGGTTTAGTTACTCTAACCGAGAGATCTTTTTATAAATTCTGTCCCTTTACCTGTTTGTATTTCTCTTGCTCTTGGTTCACCAGGTATATTTGCCAGATAGTTTTTGTAATTCTTTTTCATTAGCCCAGTTTCTATAATAACTTGTATGATTGATGCATTTGTAAGATTCCAGTTTCATTTTTATGTCATACAAAAGTCCTTGATATTTTGTCATTTTCTCCTCATGTGTTTCATATTATGAAACAAATTTGACTTCCATGAAAAAGTAGAACAACATACTCCAGAAAAATGTAGGTTTTTCTCTTTTTTATTTTCTTTCTTTGAAATGCTGGATATGAGGCAGGGAAACTAGCTCCTAATATTTCCATGCTTTTTACTGAAACCGACCGAGAGCTCTTTTTAGTATCCTCACTATAAATTTGACTCCACCTCAAAAGAAGAAGTACATACTACATTGGAATGTGGTTTGTCTCCTGTATGTGTGGTCATATGCCTCGACAAATTTGCCTTTAGTGCAAACGAAGAACCACATACTTCACAAGAATGTGGTTTGTCACCCGTATGTGTTAGCATATGACATGACAAAGATGCCTTTAGAGCAAAAGAAGAACCACATATTTCACAAGAATGTGGTTTCTCTCCCGTATGTGTTAGCCTATGACGCAACAAAGTCGACTTCCGTGCAAAAGAAGAACCACATACTTCACAAGAATGTGGTTTGTCTCCTGTATGTGTTGTCATGTGACTCAACAAATTTGACTTCTGTGCAAAAGAAGAACCACATACTTCACAAGAATGTGGTTTGTCTCCCGTATGTGTTAGCATATGATGCAACAAAGTTGACTTCTGAGCAAAAGACGAACCACATACTTCACATGAATGTGGCTTGTCTCCTGTATGTGTTAGCATATGACGCAACAAAGTTGACTTAAGTGCAAAAGAAAAACCACATACTTCACAAGAATGTGGTTTCTCCCCTGTATGTGTTAGAATATGACACGACAAATTGGCCTTTCGTGCAAAAGATGAACCACATACTTCACAAGAATGTGGTTTATCTCTTGTTTTCATTTTTCTTAAACTTTTTCTTCTAGGGGATGGGACATCCAACCAGATGTCTGACATTTACCCCTATTTTAGTGAGTCCAATTAAGAGATCTTTTCAGGATTCTAGCTGTCCCTTTCAGTGCAATCGTTTGTATTTCACTTGCACTTGATTCACTGGGTATGCTTGCTATGTACTTTTTAAATTCTTTTTCATAAGCCCAGTCGCTCCTATGATGAAAAAAATGTATATACAATGTAGTTTATGATCATAGGCAGGCTAGTAAATTTTAACTTTAGAAAATTTATATGAAAAAAAGTACAATTATTTAATACCTTTTTAAATCACCAATAAAGAAAGGTCCTTCTTATCCATTAATTAATTTCTTTTAATTACTGTAAATTCTGAAAATATAAAATAAATTAAAAAAATTATATTTCATGTGGTTAACTTAAATTTCTCATATTTATTTTGATTAAAAATATCAAAAACATCTATTATTAATTAAATTAAAAAATGAGTAGAGTTTTATGCAATACTGGTTAGTTAATAAAATTAATGTGTTTTTATTTCTACATATTTAATTAAAATCTTTACATTTTTTAGAGATGAGGATTGATTATTCATATTATTTAGATTCTTCAGAATATTGTTCTCATCTTGAGTGTCATCTTGGGTGTTATTACCACAACGTTCATATGTTACCTCCGATCTTATTCAGGTGTACTTTGTCGATCTGGGTAACATTTCTCTTGAATGCAGAAATCTGTACTGAATTTTGAATAGAAACCTTTATTTAGTACATAAGACTAACATGCTTTCGTGTTGATGACTGGCTTAAAAACCTTAAAAATTATCTATTTTAAATCTCACTGAAAATTAAAACTGAAACATTCAGAAGTATGTAAGTTACAACTTATTTTAACCAAGTACTCTAACCATAGTACTACGGGCCTGGCAGACAATCCTAGTAGGAAATGAATTAACATTTTTGTTTCTGGATGTTATCACTACACACACACATATATATATATATATAAATTATATATATATAATTATATACATATATATATAGTAAAAACACAAAAAAGTCCGCACTCATCATTTTTATCAAAAGCTGCAAATTGAAAGTATCCTAATGTTCACATCAAGAAACTCGGCAAGAATTGTATTTTATCATAAATTTAGAACATTAGTGTAACATAAATACAACACGAACACAATGAATATTTAGTAGTATAGCCCTTCTGCAATTTGACAGCCTGCAATCTTTTCGGCATTCCTTGCATTAGTCTTCAACAGAAACTCTGGTGAGAAAGCATTGCACTTCTCTTTCATTTTTGTTCAAAATATTTCCTGATTTAAAATTTTAATATTGTGTAACTTGATGTAATGTCATATGTTTTTGATAGGATTGAGGTCTGGAGATTGTGCAGGCCAATTCAAAAATGGAATATCATGCTCTACAAGTAACCTCTTATTCTACATAACGATGAGATTATCCTTAGAAATTTCAGCCAAAGTAGGTTACAAGGTGCTAAATAACATATTAATGTACTTGGTCGAATTAATTTTAGCTTGCAAGCGAACTATATGCATTAATAATACGCCACATTAATACTGAACCTCAACCACCTTGTAGCATTGAAACTGTGCACATAGGATTACCTTATCCTCCCTTCGACTGACGTAATGCCTGGAATCAGTGCCTTGCCTATTAGATTTTCCTTCATTTCTAAAAATCACTTTCGACCAATATGAAAAGTCATGATCTTCAATGCATCTGATGAAATCCAGACGGCACTTTCTGTTCGTTTAGTAATCATTGGTTTGCAGTTTGCAACAGTGTCTCACGAAAAAAAATCCTTCAATCTGTTCTTAACTTTAGAAAGAAAACACTTTTTAACAAGATTACACTGTTGTTGGATTTATGAAGCCGTTTCAAACCTGTTTCTGACGTTGCTATCTACAGCATTGTTTTCCGTGTAAGAAGTAACTCTAGGATGACCAAATTTAGGGACATCACAGACACTGCCAGTTATCTAATCACATTTCAATCTGTGGCCAATTTCTTGATTTGATATACCAGAAAAGTTGGTGATTTGTTAGCTCCTCACGGTCACTGAGAAGAAATCGAGGAATATGGACTAGATTTTGTTGTCTAATCTGAAACGACAACAATTACGATTAGAGATGCTTTGCTGCCTAAAAGCGGGTATTGTAATCTTGTTTAAAGCTAATTTGTTTCCTTAAGACATCTTACTTTTCACTGTTCTTCTCAATCTATAATTATTTACTTCATCCTATAAGGGTCACTCGTATCCCTTTTCTGTCAATATATACTGTACCATAACTGATTCTTAATCTCTCCACATATTACAGCTTTCCACATTTACATGGAATTTCTTAGTCATGATTTTTACATAACCGACTGTACACCCACAAGACATTTCTGGAGATTCATTCTTGAATACTTTCCTGACTTTGTGGTGGAGAGTTTCGCTTTAATTTTCCACCTCATTTTGATATTGTTATTAGTACATATTTTGATATTGTTATGAGTACATATTTTGATATTGTTAATAGTACATATGTTAATATTGTTAATAGTACATATTTTGATATTGTTATTAGTACATATTTTGATATTGTTAATAGTACATATTTTGATATTGTTAATAGTACATATTTTGATATTGTCAATAGTACATATTTTGATATTGTTATTAGTACATATTTTGATATTGTTAATAGTACATATTTTGATATTGTCAATAGTACATATTTTGATATAGTTATCAGTACATATTTTGATATTGTTATTAGTACATATTTTGATATTGTTAATAGTACATATTTTGATATTGTTATGAGTAAAATTTTGATATAGTTATCAGTACATATTTTGATATTGTTATTAGTACATATTTTGATATTGTTATTAGTACATATTTTGATATTGTTATTAGTACATATTTTGATATTGTTAATAGTACATATTTTGATATTGTCAATAGTACATATTTTGATATAGTTATCAGTACATATTTTGATATTGTTATTAGTACATATTTTGATATTGTTAATAGTACATATTTTGATATTGTTATGAGTAAAATTTTGATATAGTTATCAGTACATATTTTGATATTGTTATTAGTACATATTTTGATATTGTTATTAGTACATATTTTGATATTGTTAATAGTACATATTTTAATATTGTTATTAGTACATATTTTGATATAGTTATCAGTACATATTTTGATATTGTTATTAGTACATATTTTGATATTGTTAATAGTACATATTTTAATATTGTTATGAGTACATATTTTGATATTGTTAATAGTACATATTTTGATATTGTTATGAGTAAAATTTTGATATAGTTATCAGTACATATTTTGATATTGTTAATAGTACATATTTTGATATTGTTAATAGTAAATATTTTGATATTGTTAATAGTACATATTTTGATATTGTCAATAGTACATATTTTGATATTGTTAATAGTACATATTTTGATATTGTTATGAGTACATATTTTGATATTGTTAATAGTACATATTTTAATATTGTTATGAGTAAAATTTTGATATAGTTATCAGTACATATTTTGATATTGTTATTAGTACATATTTTGATATTGTTAATAGTACATATTTTTATATTGTGTATAGTACATATTTTAATATTGTTATTAGTACATATTTTGATATTGTTATGAGTACATATTTTGATATTGTTAATAGTACATATTTTGATATTGTTATTAGTACATATTTTGATATTGTTATGAGTACATATTTTGATATTGTTAATAGTACATATTTTGATATTGTTATTAGTACATATTTTGATATTGTTATTAGTACATATTTTGATATTGTTAATAGTACATATTTTGATATTGTTATGAGTACATATTTTGATATTGTTAATAGTACATATTTTAATATTGTTAATAGTACATTTTTTGATATTGTTAATAGTACATATTTTGATATTGTTATTAGTACATATTTTAATATTGTTATTAGTACATATTTTGATATTGTTAATAGTACATATTTTGATATTGTTATGAGTAAAATTTTGATATAGTTATCAGTACATATTTTGATATTGTTATTAGTACATATTTTGATATTGTTAATAGTACATATTTTTATATTGTGTATAGTACATATTTTAATATTGTTATTAGTACATATTTTGATATTGTTATGAGTACATATTTTGATATTGTTAATAGTACATATTTTGATATTGTTAATAGTACATATTTTGATATTGTTATTAGTACATATTTTGATATTGTTAATAGTACATATTTTGATATTGTTATGAGTACATATTTTGATATTGTTAATAGTACATATTTTAATATTGTTAATAGTACATATTTTGATATTGTTAATAGTACATATTTTGATATTGTTATTAGTACATATTTTAATATTGTTATTAGTACATATTTTGATATTGTTAATAGTACATATTTTGATATTGTTAATAGTATATATTTTGATATTGTTAATAGTACATATTTTGATATTGTTATTAGTACATATTTTGATATTGTTAATAGTACATATTTTGATATTGTTATTAGTACATATTTTGATATTGTTAATAGTACATATTTTGATATTGTTAATAGTACATATTTTGATATTGTTAATAGTATATATTTTGATATTGTTATTAGTACATATTTTGATATTGTTAATAGTACATATTTTGATATTGTTAATAGTACATATTTTGATATTGTTATTAGTACATATTTTGATATTGTTAATAGTACATATTTTGATATTGTTATGAGTAAAATTTTGATATAGTTATCAGTACATATTTTAATATTGTTATTAGTACATATTTTGATATTGTTAATAATAAATTTTTGGATATTGTCATTATTACATATTTTAATATTGTTAATAGTACATATTTTGATATTGTTATTATTACATATTTTAATATTGTTAATAGTACATATTTTGGTATTGTTAATAGTACATATTTTGCTATTGTTATTAGTAAAATTTTGATATGGTTATCAGTACATATTTTGATATTATTCGTACATATTTTGATATTGTACATAGTACATATTTTGATATTGTTATTAGTACATATTTTAATATTGTAAATAGTAAATATTTTCATATTGTTATAAGTACATATTTTGATATTGTTATTAGTACATATTTTGATATTGTTAATAGTACATATTTTAATATTGTTATTCGTACATATTTTGATATTGTACATAGTACATATTTCAATATTGTTATTAGTACATATTTTAATATTGTTAATAGTAAATATTTTCATATTGTTATTAGTACATATTTTGATATCATTATTCGTACATATTTTAATATTGTTATTAGTACATATTTTGATATTGTTAATAGTTCATATTTTGATATTGTTATTAGTACATATTTTGATATCATTATTTGTACATATTTTGATATTGTTAATAGTACATATTTTGATATTGGTAATATTTTATATTTTAATATTGTTATTATTACATATTTTGATATTGTAAATAGTACATATTTTAATATTGTTTATGGTACATATTGTAATATTGTTAATAGTACATATTTAACTTTTGTTAATAGTACATATTTGGATGTTGTTATTAGTACATATTTAAATATTGTTATTATTACACATTTTAGTATTGTTTTCGTATATATTTTAATACTGTTATTAGTACATATTTTAATATTGTTATTATTACACATTTTAGTATTGTTTTCGTATATATTTTAATACTGTTATTAGTAAATATTTTGATATTGTTATTAGTACATATTTTAATATTATTAGTAGTAGATAATTTAATATTGTTAATATTACATATTTTGATATTGTTATTAGTAGATATTTTGATATTGTTATTGGTACATATTTTTATATTGTTATTCGTACATATTTTTATAGTGTTTATAGTACATATTTTGATATTGTTAATAGTAAATATTTTGATATTGTTATTAGTAAATATTTTGATATTATTATTAGAAGATATTTTAATATTGTAAATAGTACATATTTGGAATTTCTTATTAGTTCATATTTTGATATTGTTATTAGTACATATTTTGATATTGTTATTAGTACATAGTTTAATATTATTAATTGTACATATTTTGATATTGGTATTAGTCAATATTTTGATATTGTTATTAGTACATATTTACTAAAACAGCTTTCATGTAGAAATTTTATTTAAATTTTTCTTTATTTACCTCCCCTTCCTTTCCCCCCTCTTATTGGTGTATTTTCTTCTCTCTTTCTCTCCTTCTTTTTTCCCCCTCTCTCAGTGAATCTGGTACTATTACTTCTGGCTGTCTCGCGATATTCGATAAAAGGAAGAAGGAAAAACACACAACAGACTAGCAGAAGAAAAAGAAGGCACCAGAGCGGTGTTAGGCCTTTTGAATTACGACAGAGGGGTTTTGCGGCCTCTGCTTTACACCGGAGCTGTGTTGCTACCTTCGAACGAAAACACCAGAGCGGTGTTTCGAACTTTGACATGCCAAAAAAAAGCAAGTAGAAAGTATATTTGTTAAAAGTGTTCTTAAGAACCGCCAGAGGGACTGATTTGGCAGTGCAGCCACACTATACATTTCCTTCCTTTCCTATGGCGGTTTTTGGAGCTGTGAAATTCACAATTACACATTCTTAGTGAATTTCGCTTGTGTGCATGATGCCCGATCTAGACGGCCGATATGAGCCAATTTGGAACTGTACGTTCGCAGTTCCAAACGCTCATGAAATGCGGTGTTTTTTTAAGAGGCTTGTTTACAAATGTTTTCTTTTTATTATTATTAAAAAGTGTAACGTGTTCTTGTAAATAAAATCTCACCCTAAAAAAAAGATTCCCACACTTTTGAATGCGATTTAAGCAGACAAAAATATACAATATGCCAAACTTTTTTTTAATTAAAAGTGTTCGGGCTTTTAGCCTCGAAGCTACTAATGCGACTAATGTTATTTTCTTTTACCTATATGGCTTATTTTGTTTGTGTTTTTAAGTAGTTTGAAATCTATTTATTTTGTAGTAGTTAAATTTACAGAATAAAAAATATTTACATTTTTTTCTATAGAAAAGCGAAGAAAATTTTATTTTTAAAATACATTTTAGTTAGAAATGTTTTTACCTTATATATATTTATACACATATATATACACACATGTATATGTACATACATATATATATACACATATATATACACACACATATATATATGTGCATACACATATATATATACACATATATGTGCATACACATATATATACACATATATATATACACACATATATATGTGCATACACATATATATACACACATATATATGTGCATACACATATACATACACACATATATATATATACACATATATATACACACATATATATATACACATATATATATATACACACATATATATATACATGCATACACATATATATATACACACACATACATATACACAGACATATATATACACACATATACACACATATATATATATATATACATCCACACACACATATATATACACATATATATATACACACACATATATATACACACAAATATATATATATACACACACATATATATATACACGCATACATATATATATATATACACGCATACATATATATACACACACATATATAAACATACATACATATACACACACATATATATACACACATATACACACACATATATATATATACACATATGCATATATACACACACATATATATACGCGCACACACACATATATATATACATCCACATATATATATATACACACAGACACACACATGCACACGCATTATATATATATACACATACACACATTATATATATACACACATTATATATATATACATACACACACATATATACACACATTATATATATACATACACATTATATATACACACATTATATATATAAATATATATACATACACACACATTATATATATATACACACATTATATATATACACATTATATATATACATACACACACATTATATATATACACGCATTATATATATATACATACACATTATATATATATACATACACACATTATATATACATGCACACACATTATATATATACATATCCATACACACACATTATATATATATATATATATATATATATAGACATATATATATATATATATATATATATATATATATAAGCGTAAGCATTTATTTACCTCCCACGAGTACAATATAAGAAGTTTTATACTTTGAACAAAGTTTTTTAAATTAAAATGTGCAATAACAAAACGAGTATATAAAACCGTTTTTATAATAAGCCCAGTAAATAGCAAAGTTTGTTTTTGTTTTTATATAAAAAGTTGTAAAAAGATTTGTAAATAAAATTATGTATCTTTAAATTTTTTTTTGTTTGCTCATAGTACAAACATGTAAACTTTTTTATTCTATATTTTATTTACAAAGTTTTGTTATAAACACACATTTTTAAATTTTAAATAAAACTTATCCAATAAAACCATTTTAAATGGTAAACTCCTAACTTTACCATTGTTTGCAGGCAAGTAAATTTCCAAGATTTTGTTTTTATGAAAAAATACATTATTAAAAATTGTAAATAAAATGTATTTAAAAAATGTTTTTTGTTTGTTTGCCTGCGGAAAAAGCCCGTAAAATTTTATTTAATCTGTAAATTTTAAAAGAAATATATTTGTATATTTTTTATTACTCTGTAAAGTGTACACAATTTAAAATAGTGTTTTTTAATTAAAATGTTTTTGGGTATTACCCCCTTTACGACGACTTATAATGGCAAAGTTAAAAATATTTGTATTAAAAAAGCAATTTTAATGAAAAGCTTATTTTGTTATACGCCTATTTTTAATTAACAACAAGCTTTTTATAAATAAAACGGTTTTTAAATAGTAAAACTATTTTCGTTAATAAAAATCTTTGACGTAAAAGTTATAAAAGTATGATTAAACTCAGTTAGAACTTCCGGTTCAGTTGAATCGCAAAAAGAGAATCACGTAAACATTGTATTCCTTCCACCCTAATTCATATTCTACTAATAGAGTGCCTAGTACTTATCTTTCCCAATACAATTGATATAGAAATAATTTAACCATGGCCTCCTTGCATCCCCAAGAAATAACTTCTGTGACGGTAAATGAACTTTAACAGATTGAGTTTTCACAGCTGTCTCTCCATGATAAAGTTGAAATTAAGAAAAGAAGCCATTCAACGCCTGATATTCAAATATCTCAGCCAGGCATTAGCAACAACAAAGTGTATATTCGTAGCTTTAATGGTACCAACGGAAAAGTTTTCTTTGCGGCTGTGAACTAAAAAAGACGTTGTTCTGCTTTCCTTGTTTGTTGTTGGGGGGTGATGTAACGTGGACAAAAGATAGTTTCAGAACTATTAGCAAAATGAAAGATAGAACTGAAAAGCATGAGAAGCACGTTGACAATGTAGTTTCCCTATGAATTTTGGGGACCATAAATATTAAAGAAAACCAGTGAGGCCTACAGACTTTCAATCAATCATCATAACATGAATGTTAAGAAGAACCGTGAAATTTTATCTAAAATAATAGATTGTATTTTCTTTTGTGGGAACTTTCAAACTCCCTTACGAGGACATGATAAAAAAGATGATTCAGCAAATCCAAGTGTATTTAGAGGGTTTTTAAATATTGCATTTTAATTAGATCCAGATTTAAAGAATCACTTAGAAACCAGTAATGTCTTCAAAGGTGTTTCCAAGACCATTCAGAATGATATACTTGACTGTCTTTAACAAATATACCATGATGAAATAATGGCAGAAATTAGCAAAGCTTCCTTTGTAGCTGTTATGGCTGATGATACAACAGATGTGCTTGGACATACACAAATGATCATTGTCTTGGATGAAAAAATACTTGAACGCTTTTGGGGATTCTTTATTCCAGAAAACCAAACTGCTGATGGTATATCAAAATGTATTCTACAACAATTAGATATAATCTTTCAAGAGAATCACCAAAAACTTATAGCTCAGACATTTGATGATGCAAATGTCATGAAAGACAAAAAAGCTGGTGCTCAGGCGAAAATAAAAGTAGTAGTAATGCACATTTCACTCACTGTTATGCGCATCAACTTAATTTAATAATGAGGAATGCAGCAAACATTACACGAAATGCTACAATATTTCTCTCTAACATTTTTGCTATTCCGACTTTCTTTTCTAGATCACCACAGCGTCTGTCCATTTTTCAAGAAGCATCTGGATGTAAGCATTCTACTTGTATCCGCCACAAGGTGGAACTTTAACATACATAAATAGAGTTCATGAAAATGTTCAAGCATTAAAAAACTGTCACTGAAATTCAGTCAACATCATATGTAGATGAGACCGTTGCAGAAGCGACAGGAATTCTGAAATGTTTGAACGATGAAAATTTCATATTTTGGTTTGAGCTATTTCATCAAATTATGTCTCATGTTGAAATTATTTCTCTGAAAATTAGCATATATAAAGTCAATGAATACATAAATTTCAAAACTGTTATTTTAGAGATAAGAAACACCAAATACTGTGAAAATCCTTCACAAACACTCAAGGGCGAAGCTAAAGAACTGTGTGACTATATATCTGTTGATATAATGGACAGATATTCTTCAACTAAACATTTAATACTTGCTAAATTGTTTTACAAGATAAGCTTTGCTAGTTTTAAGAAAAAAACTACCTACAGAAGAGATATCCTTGACAACTGAAGCATATCCCATGATTGACAAAGAAAAGTTTGAAACTGAGCTAGAAATATTTTATAGTAGGTCAGATATCCATGAATATTGCAAAGTAATTGATCTCCTGAAATTTATTTTGGAAAACAATTTAAACGATGTTCTTAGTGAAATCACAAAACTCATAAAAATTATCTTGACAATTCCCATGACTACATCAGAGGTGGAACGTTGTTTTTCAACTCTGAAAAGAATAAAAACTTTTCTAAGGAACACCATGGCTTGCGAAAGACTAAATGCACTTGCAGTGCTTTCAATTGATAAAAAGTTCTTCAGCAGTCATTCAGAAGTTGAGGAGTAAATTATAAATCTTTTCTCACAAATTAAAGAAGAATGAAGATTACTTTCAAATGAATGTAATAAGTAAAATATTTAAAATATTTACATCTATTTAGGATTCCTTTAAGTTATTGCATTTTTATACGTGTGCATATGTATAAATTATATTTTTATGTTTTTTATGTTTTATTTTTACACAATATTAAAACAATACATATATATTTTTTTAAAACACTAATCTTAGGCACGAGCCGCCACTGCTAAAATATATTTTAAATTTGTCCAGATTTCATATATACGATTATAGAGTCGTGATGTCAGAAGTAATAAAAACTGTATTTGGGTGTCATCAGCTAGAATCGAAACCAAAAGCATAACTATAACATTCAAAGCTGGTGACGTTACCACTGTACAAACGTAACATGCATATGAACTAGGCACCGCCAAATTGGGCGGGGGCAGGTAAGTACTTTTTGATGGACCGTCTTTTTAAAAATCTACCAAAAAATCAGGTAATTATCCGATCAATACGAAATTTTCAGCGATTATTAAGAGAAGAATGACCTTTATAACAGTGTACTTATTTTTCATAAACGATATTTATATATATATTTTTTATTTACTTACAAAACCCCCCCTTGTTTTGAAGTGGGAACAAATATGCTTAAAATAATCATCTGAAACTGAACAAAACATATTGTGTTGTTGTAAGGGACAGAAATATAGATTTAAAAAAAAAATGTTTGCATACCTTATTTTGACGTCTGAATATCAGAACTTCGATTGTGTTTAATTATCCCGCTTTTGAGTTTTGAAGTGTGAAATTCGGTGAATATGTTAAGAAAAATAATTAATTTAAGTTAAGCAAAACAAAAAAAATAATTTTTTTAATATTTATACGAAAAAAGCCATTTTAAAATCTTTGATAAATAAATTAACAATTTTTTTAGCGAGACGAATAATGCATGACCATTATTAAACAGGGCATGCTTTGAAGAATCGATACAAAAAAAAATTCGATAAATATTGTGCCCTTTGTGTTAAAAATAGCATCATTTTTTCGACCCTGTTTGAAAACGTTTGCCGCCTTTCGACTACGGTGGACCAAACGCGCTGAAAATAATTTTTTTTATTCTGCTTTAAATTGCCCCCCCCCCATTTTGGGGAGCCTGGCCCCCACACACATACACATTAAAAACCAAACTCATACAGATGGTCACCCATCTGGTACTGGCCAGCCTCAGCGTTAATAATACATTGAAATTTTCGTTACTGAAAAATAAGTTTTTTTGCCTGTTTGGTCTTCCATAGTTTGCTTTTTATCGAATACAAACGTAAACAGTGTCGATCTAGACTCTAGATCGACGCGAAGTAACTGGTTTCCTATATGAATAAGTGGAATTATTTTAAATCCAGGTACTTATATTATAATATTTTTTTTCATATTCTCATAGAAAATCATCCTAACTCTTAGTTAGACAACAAATAAATAAATAAATTATTTATTTTTTTTTAAATATTTATGTACAAAAAATGTCAATTGCTAACTTTTTGCGAAAATTTAACATTTAAAATTTAATTAAAAATAGTAGAAAAAGTTTTACATTATTCTGTTTTCTATATGATAAAATTCAGGGTTTTATCTTTCTGGAAAAAAAGTTACTCAGAAATAATGGATTTTAATAAATGTAATTTCGTTTCAAAAAACAGCAACTTCATTTTTGGCGGTGCCTAATATGAACTGATTAAAAATAAACTAAGATGAATTTATAAAATGTATATCGATTTTTAAAAAAATTCTGACCCTATTTGTAGAAACTGACCGTGGAGTCACTAATTCACTGACATAAAATAAAAAATAGAAATAACTCCGGAAAATAACACCGGAACTAATTATCTCTCTTAGTAATTAGATTTGTTTTTATTTTTACCCCTTTTAATTAACACACGCATATTGAGAGCAGATATTGTAAAAAAAAAAATGAAAGGAAAAAAAAACAAAAAAAAACACACACACACACAAAAAAATACAACAAACAAACAAACAAACCAACAAACATTGTTGATAACACAAAGAGAAAAAATAAGAAGCGAGACGTTATAAAAGGCTGAATGTGGAGTCGTATGGGTAAGGAAATGAACAACAACTAGAAGTAAGGGGGTCGGACATGTGGGTAAAGAAAATAAACAAAGTTCGTAGTTAAGATGAAATAATATTTAAAAAAATAAAAATATTAAAAAGAGTCTTTAAGAAGGAGATATATAAAGTTTCTTACCGGAAATATGGCTTAAAACGGCAAAGGAAAACAGAAGATAAAATACAAAGACATGTGCGGCAAGAAAGGATGCTGACCACAATTAGGGAACACAACACCGGTCAAGTTATCGGTGTCGAGTCAGGGGAAACTCTATAAGAAAATATCCGGCTAAGGGAGGTAACTGTTGAATAAATAATACATGCAAAATAGACAACTATTTAAAAAAGAAACTAACTTTTATAATTATTGTAATTTATTTATATTTTAAAAAGTATGTTTTTTTTTCATTGAAAATACGGGTTAAAAGTTCATCTTGGTACTTAACTCTACTGTTTAATTTAATCGATTTCGAACTTTATTTTCACTCAAAAAATATTTGTGTATTTCTGATTTCTGAATATATATATATATATATATATATATATATATATATATATATATATATATATATATATATATATATATATATATATATATATATTCAGAAATCAGAAATACACAAATATATATATTCACTTAAAAAATATTTGTGTATTTCTGATTTCTGAAATCAGAAATACACAAATATTTTTTAAGTGAATATATATATATATATATATATATATATCAGAAATACACAAATATTTTTAAGTGAATATAAATATATATATATATATATATATATATATATATATATATATATATATATATATGTATGTATATATATATATATATATATATATATATATATATATATATATATATATATATATATATATAGTAGCGTCCAAATCTAAGGGACAAAATTTTAAAACCTAATATTCGTTACAAATAACAACTGTGAAAAGTTGAAATTTTGACAACTGGTAAAATTAAACTAAGATGAATTTACAAAATCTATAACGATTTTTTAAATTCTGACCTTATAGAACTCATAGCAGTGATGCCAATTTGTAAGAACTGACCGTGGAGTGACAAACTTCTACGTGTGTGACTCTGTGTTCACCCATTCATAATAGGGATCTCAGAGCTCGAAATCACTGGACATCCTCACACATTAAATAAAAATATGAACAGAGTGCCACACGTGGCTTGAAATGAATGTGAATATTTTCCGAGAGAAAAACGGTCATTAAACCATGTAAGCAAAATTTTTGTGATAATCTGATCATGAAAACCACATTAAATACTTTTTAATATTTTTTTTTTGTGAAAATATTTAATGAATATTGCTTATCGTAATATTCCTGAAATATTAAAAGTATTTTTAGTTGTTAAAATACTACAATGTTTTATTTTTATATAAAAAAGAAAACAGAAATTCATGCATTATTTTTCATTTAAAAAGACAATAATTTGCGATTTTAGTCATCATATCGGTGTTCATAAAATAAAACTGGTTTGAAATGAATGTGAATATCTTTTTTTTAGAGAAAAACGGTCATTAAACCATGGAATCGAAATTTTTGCGATAATTTATCATTAAAACCAATCTAAATATTTTTTAAATTACATTATTTTTTGTGTGTGTAATTTTTGTGTAATTCATAACTTTTTGTTTATCGTTTTGTCTTTTAAATATTTAAAATATTCTTAATTGTTAACATCTACATGTTTTATTTTGCTATAAATTTTGGAATTGGAAAAAGAATAATTTTAGTCATCATATCGGTGTAACTGGACACATGTATCCATAAAAATAAAATTGAGTTTTTAAAGAAAAGGAAATAATAAAATCCATTCAATAATTGATATTTTAAAGTTTATTATCCATTTTCATATTAAGTTAAATGAAATGACAAAAAATAAATAAATAAACCACGATGAAATATTTTGTTTAAAATACAAATAACGATTTACTAAACGACGTTTTTTTTTTACTGGATATTTCTCCGGCATTCACCGGAAGTTGTTACCTTCATTAGTAAGTTCGATTTGTTTATATTTTAATCCTTTTAATTAACACACGCATTTTGAGAGTAGATTAAAAAAATGAAAATGAAAGAAACAAAACAAAAAACAAAAAAAAAACATTTTTGATAACACGAAAAGAAAAGATAAAAAACGAAAAGTTCTAAAAGACTGAACGGGGAGTCATATGCGTAAAGAAATGAACAACACAGCTAGAAGTAAGGGGGTCGGACATGTGGGTAAATAAAATAAACAAAGTTCGTAGTTAAGATGAAATAATATTAAAAAAAAAATAACGTTAAAAGTATTAAAACGTGTCTTTAAGAAGGAGATATATAATGTGTCTTACCGGAGATGGCTTAAAACGACGAAGGACAACAGAAGATTAAAGACAGACATATGTGCGCCGCACATATGTCTGTCTTTAATCTGCGGCTAAAAAGGATAATGACTACAATTAGGGAACAAAACACCGGTTAACTTTTCTGCGTCGAGTCAGGAGAAAATCCATAAGAAAAATGTACGGTCAATGGAGATAACTGTTGAAGGAAGAGACCTAATACATGCAAAATAGACAACTATTTAAAAAACAAAAAAACAAAAAAAACCCAAACTTTGAATCGTTTCGAACTTTATTTTCAATTTAAAAAATATTCGTGTATTTCTGATTATATATATATATATATATATAAAATATATATATATATACTGTAGAAATATATTTTCTTATAATATATATATATATATATATATATATATATATATATATATATATATATAATTTATACAATCAGAAAAAACAACACCTTTTTTTTTTTTAGTAATACACAATTTTTGTTTTTATTATTTTTTTATGACATGTTATTATATTTTTTTTTCTTAGTCTGACAGCTGTTTCGAAGGGTAAAAGGACAAACGGTTGTTTTAATTATAACATACCGAATTTTCATTATTTACCGTTCTCTTCGGAGACAATTAAAATCAATTAATTACAGTCAAAAAATTGTTTTTAAAAACTCACATGGAGATGGAATTTTTTTATCGAGGTTGCCATCTTTAAAAATTTTCCATGGGTTTTAAAAAATAATAAAAACAAAAATTGTGTATTACTAAAAAAAAAAAAAAAAAAAGGTGTTGTTTTTTCTGATTGTATAAATTATATTGCTCTGAATTCTCATTGAGCTAAACCGAGGTTAATATTGGTACAATAATCAATATAATACCATTTAAAAGGTATTAAAATTGATTGTTAAAAAAATCCACATATATATATATATATATATATATATATATATATATATATATATATATATATATATATATATATACATACTGTATAAATATATTTTCTTATAATATATATATCAATCCTTATTTAAAAAGCTCAATGTAATTACAGAACAATATAGAGAATAAATGACAAATAGTTATATTTCAAAATTCATGATGTTGACCATCTTATAATTTATTCCTTTAATTCAGTTGCCTTATACAATTCTTGACAGTATATGTTTCTTACCGCAAAATCAATCACTTAATTATATCAATCAGTTGTATAGTTAAAAGGGAATGAAAGACAACAAGTAAATCTCGATAAACGACGTACATGTGTAACTTTATTGGGTCCGCCATTACAATCTTTTTTTCTCTCATTTCTGGAGAGCTCGGTCAAGGGTACATAACTCGGTATTATGTTTACATGTTATTTTATTTTACTTATTTATTTATTTATTTTATCCAAGCTGGAAGTCCTTAAATCTAGATGGTAATCGTCTGTTATGGATAGGTCAAGAGCTAGCTTCAGATCTTTCGTTCTGTATTACATCTGTCATTTTCAGGGGTTCGTTTTTTATTTGAGTACCTGGTGTGTAAGGTGGGGGTTGGTGTTATCTGTATTTGAGGGTGTTGTTGGCTGTCTGGGTGTACTGGGTTTTACACTGTACATGATTATTGTAGGGAATAGATCCTGATTCTGTTGTTTGGCAGGTCATCCGGTAGGGTGTCATTATGAGCCAGGTTGCGGTTATTTGTATTTATTTTGTGAAAGTAATGGCGGTTTCGGAATGTGGTTCTCCTGCGGTCATCAACTAATATGCAGTATTGTCTGTGGGGGAGAGTTGCAACAATCGTGCCAGTGTTGATGCAGCGCAGGGGTTTGTGTCCATGTTGGTTTTGAATTGACACATGGTCCCCGATTCTTAATGGATTGAGTTGTTGCCTGTTTTCAGTATGTTTCATGTTGTTGAGAAACCGCTGGTTAATGGTCTTCTCGTGCATGTCGGCGAGTTCCAACTATTCACAGCAAAATTTTGTTGGTTTGGTAAGTGGTCATTCAGGGGGCGAGCGAACAGAATTCTGATGGTGACGCACCTATGTCAGGTGGTGGTGTGTTGCAATGAGGTAGCAGTGCTTTTGCCACTTCATCCGTATCTAATGAACCATTGGGGCTAATATTTGTTGTTAATAATCTCTTCATGTGCTTGACAACTGCCTCGGCTCTGTCATTGCTTTGTGGATAATATGCCAATGACTCGAAGTGATACGCCCCATGTTTTGAGAAATGTCCTCCACTCATCAGAGTTGTGTGGGGGTCTACCGTTACAAGCAATTTCCTCCGGCACACTATAATTCACAAAATACCTGTGTAAGATGTTGCATACTGTGGAAACCTAGCTTCAGATCTTTCGTTCTGTATTACATCTTTCATTTTCAGGGGTTCGTTTTTTATTTGAGTACCTGATGTGGTATGTGGGGGTTGGTGTTATTTGTATTTGAGGGTGTTGTTGGCTGTCTGGGTGTACTGGGTTTTACACTCTACGTGATTATTGTAGGGAATAGATCCTGATTCTGTTGTTTGGCAGGTCATCCGGTAGGGTGTCATTATGAGCCAGGTTGCAGTTATTTGTGTTTATTTTGCGAAGGTAATGGCGGTTTCGTAATGTGGTTCTCCTGCTGTCATCAACTAATATGCAGTATTGTCTGTGGGGGAGAGTTTCAACAATCGTGCCAGTGTTGTTGCAACGCAGGGGTTTGTGTCCATGTTGATACGCCCCATATTTTGAGAAATGTCCTCCACTCATCAGAGTTGTGTGGGGGTCTACCGTTATAAGCAATTTCCTCCGGCGCACCATAATTCACAAAATACCTGCGTAAGATGTTGCATACTGTGGAAATTATGCGACCTTCATTGAATACTAGAGACGGAACTTTATATATGCCGCTTTGCATATTCCAGAATTCTTTAACATTTGGCTGTAGAAGATCCTTGTGTTCAGGGAATCCCTTTTCTATTATTTCCACAAGGTTCAGGTATTGGTGATCCATCTTGGCTTCTTGCTGTATGTGTGCCATCTTGATAGGAGATGTTTCTTAGTTGTATCGGGATTCTATTCCAGCTTGCAATGCTTCTTCCATGCTGTCCGATTCAGCTGCTGCGACTTTGGTGGTAGGTGCAGGGATACGGGACATGACATTTGCTCCACCATTGGCATTTCCTGGTATTGATATGGCCCTGAACTGGTACATCAGGGTCTGCTCTCCGATATCTAAAATCCTGGGATTGTTTTATTTCGTCCAAGCTACGATCATTGAATATCGGCACAAGGGGTTTGTTGTCAATAGCAAGTATCAGGTGGAGGCAGCCTAAAGCAAACATTTTTCAGCTTTCCAATCTAACCTTTATAACTAAAGCTTCCCCTTCCATTTTTTTTTACATAGACATCACCACTTATCAAGGCCAAGAGGTCACTCGAGGATAAGGGTTAAAGAGTGTACAGTAGAAATCGGACAATATAGTAATGGAAATTCAGTAAATTTGTTAAATTATATGGAACGCCTCATCAAAAACTTGTTTAGGTTAGACTTGAAGACAATCATATTGTAGTCAGCTGGAAAGCAGGAAAACAGAAGATAATTCCACAGGTGTGCAGTTTTAAGAAAGAAGCTTTGCTCATGGAATCTACGTTTAGGTTTAGGCACAGATAAAGAGTGGGGGGAATTAGTGCTAGTCTTTTCTGCTAGATGGATGTTTCTTGTGAAAGTTTGGCGATGGGGGACCATAGATTGGAGCTCAGCGAAGCATTTGCCATGAAAATAATGATACATCAGAGACAAACTCGCAACATCTCTTCTGTGAAAAAGAGGTTGCATGGAAGAGAAAAGGACAGCCCCTACGAGGCTACGAAGTCTATTTTGAACTCTATCAAGGCAGGGCAAGTCCTTTCTAGCAGCTCCTGCCCAAATGTGGCAACAGTACTCCATCCTTGGACATACCTGGCTCTTATACAAATAGAGAATTGCATCAGCAATGAGATATATTCTCGATCGATAGAAGGATCCCACCATTTTTCCAGCGCCCTTGGCAACGGATTTAATGCATGTGTTCCATTTAAGATTAGGAGTAAAAGTCAAGCCCAGAAGCTTGTCAAAACATGAGACGAGAGCCATTCATTTCAATTGATGTCAGATAGGGATCAGAATGTTGATGATGTAAAGATAAAAGCTTTGTTCTAGATGGATTAAAAGTAACCAGCCACTCCTTTCCCCATTGTACCACTTGTTCAAGATCAAAGGAAAGAGAATCAGAGAGAACTTGATCGTTTACGGTCTTAAATGTTCTACCATAGATGGTAGTGTCATCAACATAAATGTTTATGAATGATATTAGGATGTGATTTTGAAGATCATTAACGTAGATCAGGAAGAGAGTTGGGCCCAGGATGGACCCCTGAGGGACTCCAGCATTAATACTGAGAGCTTCTGATTTCTGCTCATCAACTAATGGACCATCAGAAAGAAATTATTTAAATTAAAAAGACATTTCCAGCTATACCGTAGCTTGACATCTTGTGAAGTAAACTTTTGTGCCATACTCTATCAAAGGCCTTTGTATATGTCAAGAGCAGTTGCCCTAGAAATGAAGCCTCTGTCCAGAGATTCGCTTATCATATGAGATATAACTGTAAGCACATGTGCTGTAGATCTAGCAGAACATAAATAATATTGCGTGTCACTAAGAAGGTTAGTTTTGCTGAGATGGTTGATTACTACTCTATTTAACACAGATTCCAGCAACTTACTTATGACGCACAGGAGACTTATTGACCTGTACCTAGAGGGAGATGAACGATCACCTGAATTCTTAAATACAGGGAATACTGATGAGATTTTTCAGGGTGATTGGAAGCAATTCTCCTTAAGACAACGTTTAAACAGTTTTGTCATGATGGGCGCTAGTTCTGGTTGAAGTCTTTTGAGTACTATAATTGGAATACCGTCAGGGCCGGTTGCTCTACTGGAATCAATGTTTTCAATTAGCTTGGCGACATCACGTACATATATTTGTATATCATATAGAGTGTTTTCTGATACGGGGGAAAATATTGGGGGTTGGCGACCGTGGTCGCAATGGGTAGAATTAGCTGCAAAGTTCTTGGCAAAGAGTTTAGCTTTGTTGATGCTGACGAGATTACATCAGGTCCATTTATGATAGTTGTGATAGAACACATGTTTCTGTTCAGGATTCTGTTTGCTATTTGCCAAAACTGGTGGGAACCAAGCCGCTGCTCAGCTAATTTCCAATGTCCTGGCTTACAACGGTGGTCCATTGTGGACGGGCATGCACAATGTTTTTGGGGTAGGGTATATCCCATTCCTGCTTGACTCCAGTCTATAGTCAGACATGTTGGGCGATTTATTTCTAATGTTCGAACGTAATCCCGGAGGCTTTCTAGGAGTGTTTCCTTGGATTGCTGGAAGAGTTGTTCCAATGTATCGTACCAGTAAAAACTGCTGTTATGATTCACTAGTTCTATGAAGGGCGACATGATGGGTGCTTGGGCAAACGCATATGAAATTTGGTTAATAAGACCAACGAAAGATCTAACTCCTGTAATGTTTGTCGGTGATGGGAAGTTTCTGGTACCCATAAGTAATTTTTTAGATGGTTTGTACCCTGTTAGGCTGATGCAGAAGCCAGCAAACTCTACACTGTCTTTTGCAAATTGGAATTTTTCTGGGTTAATACTATTCCATTTTCAGCACATAGCATGATGTATCTAATAGTGTGCCAAAAGGACAGTATCATATCATCATCCCACAAGATAGAGTTGTCCACACAGCAAGCCACACGAGGGAACCCATCAGTAATTGTATCGAATCTTTTTGTGTAACCATCATTGGATGCTTGGAATCCTTGAGGGGCTCGCAAATACCTTCTGCTATGAAAGTTGTGGCATCCCGTGCTTTCACAGCCAAAGGAACACTGTGATATCCGTTCCAGTCATCCAGAATAGTTTTCCTGGGGGTCTTGTGTTGACAAGATTGAATGGAGAGAGTGTGTGGTGTGTTTCTCGTCTTGTCGCTGCATTTAAATTTTGGAGGTCGACCATTCTACATCGGATGCCGTCTTTTTGGGGCACTGTGATTATCCTCGAACACCATGTCGTTGGTGTCCCTGCTGGCACTGGTTCAATGATGTTCAATGCTACATCTGCATCAAGTTGGGATTTCACAGCCTCTTTCCAGTGGTGGGGGACAGGGATTGGTTTGTGAACAGCGTTAGGTTGGTGGCTGTCGAAGAATGTGATAGTAAGCGGTTCTCCGGTCATAGTCTGCAATTTCTGGTGCGTACATGTATTAAACGCACTGCTGGCAAAGTGGCATTTGATCCAGCTTTCTATCTCTTCTCAATAATCAGGTGTGGCGAGAAATGGCAGCTTATCTGGTAATGGTGGGCATGGTGATCTGTATGGGCATCCGCAAGGGGCTAACACTTGGTCAGTTGGTTTGGAGTCCATCTTCGTTGTGGCTACCAGACTACTAAGTTGTGCTGGAAAGTCATCATTGATAATTTTTAGTTTTTTCAGGACCGTCTGTGATATATATAGCCCCTTAACCCTTGGGTTGATGTATATCAGCTCCGAACATGCTGCCTTACCGAGTGAAATTGTGGCAATTAAGGCCCCCATGATGGGCAGGTTGTCATCATTAATGGCACGTAACTGGTGCCTAGTGCGCAGCAGATGTTCAGAAGTGCACCCAAGATTGTTTAATAAATCTACACCAGCTATACTTGTCTGAGCTTCCCTGTCTGTCAAAGCAGGCAATCGGACGGGTTGGTGTTTCATATTTGTATGTCTGAATCGTCCGGGGTGTTGGTGGGCCTTTTTATCTAATGTGATGGTAATATTGAAAAATGGAGGTCGCTCTAGTCGGCCTGGTGTGAACTTGTTGTTGGTCCATGCACCATGCGGGATTCCCTCTTCTTCCTCTAGTCATTCATGTTGCACAGTCATTGTCGATATGAATTAAGAATCTTCATTCTGATTGTCATTTGGGTAGTCTCCCATTATGGCATTTGACGATGCTGTGTCGTGGCACGTAGTTGAGAAGTGGTTCTCTTTGCCACATTTGTGGCATGATTTGCCCCAAGCGGGGCATTGTCTTCGTCCTTTTGGGTGTGTCTTGTGTCGACAACCTTTGCATTTGCCATCTATATGTCTCGTCTTATTTGGTGGTAGAACTTTTTTGATGCCGCAGATTTAAATTGGGCCACTTGTGTGATCTCTGCTGGCCGGAAGTGATTTGATGCTCTGGCTGTATATTCCAGAGTCAACAGGCGTCTACTTAAATCATTCAGAGTTGGCAGGGACGTAATCTCTGGTAAAATTTTGCTCTGGTGGGAGATATCCCTTAATCTAGCAATGATTTGAGATTTGATCATGTCCTCAGAAAATGACATTGCACATTGCTGGTTGCCACAATTGAAAGCGCAGAGTATCGCTTGTGATTTCAACCGGGAAATAAAGAACGAGATAGTCTCCCCATCACTTTGCTTCATTACAAAGAATTGCTGACGGTATACCTCAGGATGGACGGTTTTCACTGCGACGGATTTAATATATTCTAGCAGTTGTTCCTCTTATTCGCGGCATTCCGCCCAACGAAGTTGAACAACATTTTGTTTACAGATAAACTGGATACAACTCGTAGCTCATTTCGGATTTCTGTGGGGTAAGTTGCGTCATCTCTTTATAACGAAACCATGCATCCTTAAAAACGACCCATTTGTTGTCTTACGAGTCAGGTTCTATCATAGGTCACCCGAATTTCACTTGTGAATGGTGCGACAATGGGGTGGGGGCGTGTTGCACGGTAGGCAGAAGGTGTGCCATAATCTTCGTCATCTGTTCTTGCATGTCAATTTGTTGTTGTTGCATTTGTAACATGAAAGAAATTGGGTCGATTTCTGTGTGTTTTGATGAAGCTTCGTTTGTGTTAGACATATTTGTGTGTTTAACTAGAATGTCAAAGTGTATAGAATATGTATAGTGACTGCATATTAAATAAGTGGATATTAAAAAAAACAAAAAACAATGAAACGAATAAAGTTTACCACGTGGTGAGGGTGCGTCCTTTATCGTTCGTACGTATTTTCAGGTCTCTTATTTAGGATGGGTCGTTGTATTTTTCCTTTGTTTCTAAGTATTTGTTTTTATCCGACTCCTGACACCATGTATACTTATGAGGGAAGGGCCTCACTCATAAGGGAAAGACAACAAGACACGGTAGTTTATCTCAATAAGTGACGTACATGTGTACATTTATTGTGTCCGCCATTACAGTGCTTTTTCTTTCTCCTTCCTGGAGAGCTCGAGTCAAGGGTACATAACCAAGACCGTCTTAAAAGACAAGATGGCCGGTGGGCAAAAATAATTTAATCTGCTGACGTCATCACGGATAGTCCCTTAACATTTGGTTGCTTGACACCGGTAGTCACCGGTAGTCACTCGTGGATATCGTAACGTCTTGAAGTAAGTGTAATATTTCTTTTTATTAAAATGTTTTCACGGTGCATCGTTCTAAATTGCCGAGGAAATTATCGTAAAGGACCAAAAGTGACAGTATTTTGATTTCCGACAGATAAAGAATTATGTTGCCTATGGATTCATGCAGTAAAAAGAAAAGATTTTACGCCATCTCCATTCAGCAAAGTAAGTTTTAACGTGCTCCCCCTGTATTTAACACGATGTAACTATAATTTAATTCAAGATTATCATCCTAAGTTTTTTTACCATTTAAAAGAAGATTCAAATAAATTGCTAATATTAACAAAAATTTTTTACAGCATACAAAACTAATGAAAATGCGAGACAAAATTTGCTTTTACATTATCGACTCTTTAAAACACGTTCTTTTGACGAGACGATTTTTTAAGCTGTTGACACACGTGTTTTAAAAATATAGCAAAAATTAATTTTCCTGAAATTTTTCAATATTTAAAAATAAATTATGCCGGCTGATAAAATTTTAAAAACTTTTTTTTAAAGCTAGAAAGATAAAATTTAAAAATACTTATTTTTATATATATATATGAAACTAAACTAAAAAAAAAACGCGCGTTCACTCGTGGTCTTACAATTCATTTCATTAACGTATTTTAACAAACTGAAAATATGGATATAAAAAAATGATTTTGCGTTATTTTTGTGATGTGGTGCAATAATCTTAAATAAGAAACATGATTTTTTTCTTTAGGTTAATTATTTTTTTACTGTGCAATACTTCATGAATTTATTAAAGTTTAAAAAAATGGTTAAATATGAAGAATAACTCCACCTTCGAGAATTCCTTTAAAATTACCACTTTTATAGGTTTTCGGGTGCGCTGAAAACGAAAATAACATTTAAAATTAAGGCAAACGAGTATTTTCTAAGATATCTTAAAAAACTACTTGTTTCCTGGAATTTTAAAGGATTTTCCGAGGGTAAATAGTGACCACAAAGTGGATGGTCAGTTTACGTTAAATTATTATAGAAAAGTGATCCCCCACTTTTTTAACTAACATTTCTTGGAAACTACTCGTTTGCCTTAATTTTAAATGTTATTTTCGTTTACAGCGACCTCAAAAATCTATAAAACTAGGAATTATAAAGGAATTTTCCAAGGTGAAGTAATTCTTCATATTTACCAAAAACTGTTTATGACTATTTTAGTCAACAACAAAAAAAAAAGTTCATTAATAATTATTTTTTTATCTTATCGTTTTTTTGTCATGTATTTTTTTTTAAAGTCAAACATATGGTACGGTTTTTAAAAAATTATTTCTTTAGGTATGTGAACTTCATTTTCGACCTGAAGATATACGGCGAGAGACTACAGCATTTGATGAAAAAAACGGAAAGTCAATCACTGCTAAATTCAAAAATCCATGTCTTAGAGATGGTGCTATTCCTAGAATACTACCAAACTGTCCCTCCTATTTATCATCATCAACCACTTTTAGAGAGTCCCCTAACGCAAAGAAAATGCGTTTAGAAAACTCTGCCCTTAAGCGTGCCTTATGTGAAAGTGTTGCTGACGAGTTAGAGTTACAAAAACGTAACACTTTCCGTAGCATTGATGATTTGGAAACAAAATTGAACTTCCTAAATAAAAATTATTGGACTTTTATTAGGCAGGAAAATACCATTATGATATATCATATATACAGATGCCCAAAGATAAAAATGTCCTTTGTAATTGAATCAGACTTGGCCGTTGCAGTATTCTGCAATGATGTTAAGATGAGTTCTATAGGAGAGTATAAGGTTCCTAAACATGTAACCGATAAAAATACTCTACAGATTTTGGTGGAAAACATGAAAAAATATTGTGGTTCATTTGCATTTAACAATATTGTGGTCCATTTTGATTAAAAATATTCATTTTGATTTTAAAAAATATTGTTCATTTTGATTAAAAAATATTCATTTTGATTTTTAAAAAATTCATTTTGATTAAAAAAATTCATTTTGATTTAAAAAATATTGTTCATTTTGATTTAAAAAATATTGTTCATTTTGATTTAAAAAATATTGTTCATTTTGATTAAAAAAATAGTTTAATTTTAATATTTGTTTATTGTCTTAACTAATATCAAATGTTTTGCTTGTGTTCTGCTTCAAATATTCATAATCTTACATGCATAATTTTCATTTAATTATATTAAATAAACTTCAAGTTTACTACAAATCAAATCGTGTTCCTTCACGTTTTTAAAATGTAATTTATAAGTAATTAAAGAATGCATTCTAATCTTTAAAATCTATAATACAACGAAATATTCAATTGCCTATAATACTTAAACAAGCAACTTGTGTTTTTTTATTATTTTTTTATTATTAATATTTTTGACCTTGCGGGGCCAAGGGAAACGACCACCCTGGTTTTTAGTCTCGAGTGTCCAAGAAAAAAAAACAAAGCTAAGTAAAATCTTTAACTGTTTAGCATGAAATTTAAAGCAAATATTCTTTACATTTCCAGGCATATTGTAACCGATATTTTTATCCACTTAAATAGACCATTTCGCAGTTTACAATCCCATCTCACTTAAATAATAAGTCAATGCTATAGTAAAGATAAACTCGGTAAAAAAAAAAGAAATTATGCTAATTTATTTAGAGGATATGAAAACTGTATTTAAGTACGATACTTAATATAATTAGCCATCTAAAGGCGATTTTTTTAATGTTAATTTTTTACGTTAATAAGATATCAGCCCCCCCTTCCTTGTACACTGCCTTTTCCTTTCCGGACACCTGTTCCGAACCTATGCTCTTGATCCCTAGATCCATCATTTCATCAAAATACGAAGACGATGGGCTCCTATGTCTTACACAACAATCTATCAGTCTGTACAATTGTCTATAAACTGATATCATCAAAAATTAGATAAGCTGTTTTAAATTTCCTCTTTTGACAAAATTGCCAATCGAAATGCAGACGGGGTTTCCTTTACAATAGAGGATAGAACTGAAGCAGTATACTTAATATGTACAATACGTGCGTACTAAACTAAACCACCTTTGCTAACTATATATAATCGCCTGTACTGAATCCTCATCAGCTCACAACTTTCTGTATCCTCAGACTCTTAATTTCTCAAATCTTATATCACCAAGACATCCTTCTGAATAGATACAAGAATTCTTCTGAGCAGCATAACATCCAGTGATCATATATCTAATCCTCATGAAATTGCTTATATCACTCTGAATATTACCTTAAATTTTCTTTCTATCCCTAAGCTAAGTAGAACACCTCATAATACTCTATTCAACTACTTTTAAAATTAGATACACCCAGTTGCAATATTAGAAGTGCTTCGTCCCTGACCTAGACTACGGACTTGTACAACAAACCATGAAACTATTGCACCTAAATTTCTCTCAAAACTGAAAAATACTGCTGGTTGTATACTAAGTACCCTCTATAGATACTTTACCTCCAAGATGACTGCATTGTCTGTTTTGCATGACAAACCTTTTTATTTTTACTTAAATTCTCTTTCTTCTGATCACTAACAAATCAAACTGCTCTATTTCTCAAGCTGCCACTAAACCTAATCCGTTTCACGTAACTTAGAGGGGTCCTTTCTCTCCGCCCTTGACCCTAACAGACTCGTAAATCGATACCCATTAACAACCAAAATTTCCTAGGCATGTTCCTGATTAAAACTCCTAACCCATAACCAAGCTTCTAAGTAAATACTTACTAGCCATAGTCCTATACACAGACTTAAAGTAATCTATAATGAACAGAAACCATTAATATCTCTTTATTAAGAGATAGTATTGCAATAATCATTACACAAACTAAACCGGTACTCATTGAAATAAAAACTTCCGGATATTAAGAGAAAGGCGAAGTCATTCTCCTTCGTTGTAGTCTAAAGGCAACTTACTCAAATTGTCTAAAATTCCATGCATTCGTATACAATACTACTTATCCATCCATCTATATTTAACTATATTTACAAAATATGCAATAACCTATATCTATCAGGTATAACTGTACTCCATATCAAATGTTCTCTTGTATCTATACTGAGCATATCTTATCTTTCAGTCTTACTAAATATTCGGTTTGGGCACCAAATCAGAATTTCTAATAGCAAGTAAATCATACCCTAACACTTTATCCTAAGCCTAAACCTACTAAACCATATCTAATCATCCATTCCTAAACTTACAAAACTATATCTAACCATACATTAACTCGTCTCTCTCAATCTAATACTGTAGCATATTTAGCTGCTTCTACTGCACGAATTTTTACCTATACCCTCTCCCAGTAACAATGAAAATGGAAGCATAGTAATGCCCTTTTTTAACCAGGTTACCTACTAAAACCAGCCCATATATCTATTTACCAAATTACACATGACTCAAAACTTACTGTTTTACCCGTACTATATTGCACTCGCATCTCATGCCGTGCTATCATCTAAAATATAGTTTGGGCACAACTCGTAGTTTAATTCTTAACACCTACTCACACTCTAATATTATACTAGACCCAAGCTCACATGAGTAGAAAAAAATAAAAGGAAAAAAATAATAAAAAATATATATATACAAAAGAGAAAGCCTCAAACCACATTATCTCCTAACAAGCCTCCTTACAATCATAGTTGCTTACACTGCATGAGCTCTACTCAACCCCTTTATCCAGTAACAATGAAATAACAATGTCCCTTATCCACTTTGAGGAGTGTAACTATTTAGCAGATATAACCTCTACAAACTAACCCAATAACATTAACTAACCATGCGGGGTCGCAGAAATACCTGGATTAGAACCCAGGCACGGAGCAAACCCTCTCAGTGGTGACGGACCCAGTAGATCTTTCAAGATCATCCGTCTAGGAGAAGGAAAACTCTGAAACTAAACCAAAGAGGAGGGAGGCCTCTTCAGTCTTGGATGACAACCTTCCTAGAGCTGGTGACTCAAACAAATTACCGGTTTGCAAACCTAAATTGCTTAAGGAGTAGATAGGTCCTGCCTATCGCTCGGCTTCCATACTCCTTCTTTGCCTATTAGTCAGGCGCAGAGATACTATCACAGTGATTCGACAGAAACACCCATTGGTAGATCTTGTTTCTTGTCTAGGGCAATGGACGCCGTTTCCCCACTCCCGACACACCCCACCCCTAAAGCTGGGCACTTGAGAATGCTTGAGTACCACATATGCCTGAGCAATTGTTATATAGTTATTATTATTAGTATAAGACGATACCACTTGTGCGCATATGTTACGTGAGTTCTTATTAGTAAAGATATGAGTCTTAGTGAGAGTTCTTGTCTTATTACATATGATGTTGTATCTTAGAGAGAGAGAGAGATGTTGTTGTAAGAGAGATTGTTCGTTTATAACTATTCCTATATTTTAAATGTTCATTACTTAGACGTGTAGATATGAAGAAAGCTCTTAGAATGATGAGATAGTGTTCAGCAGTCTTAGTGTAGATATGATGTAGATTCACATCATGGATATGAGATGTCGAAACGTGTATGTAATGACATTTTATAACACAGACATATAATAACAATACAATTTACCTTTTTGTAGAAATCACAAACACAAAGATGAGCTTTATCACAAACACATGATGAATTTATTTCCTTACGACCGGTCGTGATTTCCTCATTAAGAATTCAAAGTTTTACATTTTAGTTTCTGAAGTGACGTCTCGCTTCAGACGTCCGCCTGTCTCTGAGTTTTCTCACTGACCGTCTCCCCTGACTGTCTCTCTGACTGTCTCTCTGACTGTCTCTGCGACCAACTAACTCCCACTTCCTATATTGAGAAATCCATGCATCCCGGCCACGTGAGCAAAATTCACGTGTTTCAACATGCGCGACTTTGCACGTTTCCGACATTGATTTCCCAATAACCTATTTTTCTTGTGTTGTTTCCACAAAGGAATTTAACCTACATATCTAATTTATTTAACCAATATTTTATTATCCACATTCTTTTAACAATTGAATAGTTTATTTATTATTTATTTCATCCGAATTAACAAGTTACTGGACATTCCATTTAAACCTATTGTTCTTTAAAACTTATGTCCAGGGTTCGATTTCTGCTTTCTCTTATTTTCATTTTAACTAATCTCTCTATTTTTATACTTACATGAACAGGGGACAGCCCTTATCATGTAACACAATTAGATTGGGTTGACCTTCCTCTGAGTGGTTGAGGGTACCGGATTGACAGTTACTGGCTGCTGTTTCCGACTGGTAGTACAGGAGCCCTAACTCTTTGGTAGCGCTTAGAGCGGCTGCTCCATCAACAGTTGAATAATATCGGGATGTTTGCAGTGCCATGGCGCGCATGGAAAGGGACCTGCACTCATCCCCGGTGGGCTTTCCTGAGGCCACAGTCCTAGTTGATGGAGGGTCAGCTGATGGTCTACTTGTGATGCATGTGTGATATTCTGCATAACCTCCTGTTCGGCTTCCCCTAACCCAACTGAAACTCGTTAAAAAAACATGATGACAGTACAATCTAAAAATAAGCTTAAACCAGGCTTAGGGTCAAACAAATCCAACTTTCCTCCTCCCTTGAGGCTTGCATTCACAAATATCCGTGGGCTTAGAACTAATTTAGCTGATGTTGAAGCATTTCACCTAACAAATACCCCGGATATCTTAGCACTAAGTGAGACTAACCTACACTCCTCCATCCCCTCTAACTACTTTAACATGCCTGGATATCTCCCACTCTGCCGTAAGGACTCTGACAGACATATGCACGGACTTGGAGTTTACATTCGTAATACCCTTCCCTTGACTAGAGAAACAAACCTAGAAACGGATGATCAAGCCTTTATGTGCTTTAGACTAATCATGCAACACAACATTAGCTACTTTTACTTTCTCTACCGCTCCCTCTCGACCCAAGATTGCACCATAATAAACAAAGTATCTGACAGCATAGACACAGCACTCTCCTTCGACACTAGCGCCCAAGTACATGTATTTGGCGACTTTAATGTCCATCACAAAAACTGGCTTGGATTCTCTACTTACACAGATGCAGCAGGCAGCGCAACTCATAGCTTCTCTGTATCTCACTCCCTATCGCAAATTGTTACTTTTCCAACCCGCTTCCCTGATCAGGAAGAACAACACGCATCACTATTAGATCTGTAGATCTGTTTTTGACCACAGTTCCTGATGATTCTGTAACGAAAGCCGACAGCCCACTTGGGAACGCTGATCATGCGGTGATAATGGTTGAAATCGCCCTAAACTCTAGACCCAAAACTGAAGAGCCAGTGCTCAAAACAACGAGATATTAGAAAAAGGCTGACTGGGAAGCTATCAGAGATCTTATCAGAGATGCCCCATGGGGAAATATTTTTTTCTCTTCCTGCCGAACAGTGCGCAAATGAGACCACTGAATGGTTCAAAACTGCAATCGAAGCGCATGTTCCCATGCGGAAATTATATAGCAAGCCCCACTCTCCCCAATGGTTTACTTCGACTTGCGCAACTGCCATTGCTCAAAGGCAGCATGCATTCCGCAGGTTTAACCGACATAAGTCCAGTTCAAACAGACAGAAGTACATAGAAGCTAGAAGTAACGTTAAGAAAGAAATAGCGACAGCTAAGAGGGAATTTACGGAAACCACTAAAAAACTCATCGAAGCACAAAAACTAGGAACTCGTGACTTCTGGAAAATCTACAACAGTGTAGTAAATAATGGGCAATCAACAATTCCTTCACTAACCAACAATCACGAGGTTCTTTGCTCAGCAACCGAGAAGGCTAACATGCTTGCCAGTCAGTTTGCCTGAAAATCCACACCGGACCCTCTAAACAACCCCCTACCTCAATTTCCTATGCGGACAGACGCCACTCTAGACGATCTGATAATCACCCCTGCTCAGGTGCATGCTATCATAAAAAAACCTTGCCACTTCCAACGCATGTGGACCCGACCTCATCCCAGCTGTACTATTAAAAAAGTGCTCAGCCGAAGTAGCTCCAGTTCTCTCCAAACTCTACAACAAATGCCTTAATGAATCTTGCTTTCCGAGCTGTTGGAAAACTGCTTCTGTGGTACCAGTATTCAAGAATTCTGGCGAAAGAACTGACCCATTAAATTATCGCCCTATTAGCCTCCTCCCACTTTTTGCCAAAATATTTGAGACCTTAATTAACCAGGCTCTAGTCCAGCACCTTACAGATGCTAAACTTCTGACCGACCATCAATATGGATTTAGACAAGCCCGTTCCACGGCAGACATCCTCACTGTAATCTCTGAACGCATATACCATTCACTGGACAAAGCGGGAGAGGGCAGAGTGGTAGCTCTAAATATATCGAAGGCTTTTGACAGGGTATGGCATGAGGGTCTCCTCAGGAAGATTAGATCTTACGGTATCACTGGTAGAATACTTAACATAATTAAATCCTTCTTAGATAAGAGAAAAATCCAGGTTGTCCTCGACGGTCGTACATCTAAACAATATGATATAAATGCGGGAGTGCCCCAGGGATCTATCCTTGGACCTCTGCTGTTCCTGATATTCATAAATGACCTCCCCGACAAAATTGCCTCTGAGATGGGTATATATGCTGATGACACCACACTCTATAGCAGGCACGACAGGAAAACAAATGAACATATATCTAAAGTAATGGCAGAAACACTAGAGGATGACCTCCAATGAGTAGTGGAATGGGGACAAAAATGGATGGTAACGTTCAATGCCACCAAGACTAAACTGGTTTCATTCAATAATTACAAGAAACCTTCTCTACCACCTATAGCAATGGCCAACGACTCTTTATCTGAGAGTACGTCTCTCAAGCTCCTTGGCCTAACGTTCACAGGAAACATGAGTTGGAACAATTACATCGAGGGCATTGCCAGGGCCGCTGCAAGGAAGGTGGACTCTCTCTACCGTGCTAGAAAACTTCTAACACCCGAAAGTATCCTGTACCTCTATAAGGCCACTATTCGCCCATGTATGGAGTATTGCTGTCATATTTGGGCCGGTGCATCGGCTACTAGTCTCTCGCTCCTTGACAGGGTTCAAAAGAGAGTCGCAAATCTGATAGGCCCTAAACTGGCATCTAAACTTCAGCCTCTGTCCCATCGTCGAAACATTGCATCCCTCTGCCTGTTCTACAAGTATTATAATGGTGAATGCTCTGAAGAACTGCAAGCACTTGTGCCCCCACGACGTGAACACCCTCGACAGACCCGACAAGCTGCTAAATCCCACCCCCACACTGTAGAGATCCCTAGATGTAAAAGATCTTTCTACTCCAGTAGTTTCTTCCCCAGAACTGCTAGACTTTGGAATTCCATTCCAGGTCACTGCTTCTCCAACTGTACTGACATGCATAAGTTCAAGTGCAACGTGAACCAACATCTCGCTGCCCTAATCCCTACATAGTACCCCAGTAGATGTTTCCCCTGATAGTAGCCCCCTACACCAAAGTGGCAATGTGCCTTGTTTGGGGTGAAAATGTAATAAAAAAATATATATATATATATTAGATGAGTTTCAGTATAAATCATCGTGTTCTTTCTTTCTTTCTTTATTTTAATCCAATTTTGAAGTTTTGTAACGCTGTCTGTAAAAATTACTGTTCATTATTGACAGTCTAAGAGTTCCACATATCTTGCTTGTTGGGACCTCGGCGATGACGTCATTTTTTCAGCTGGCCGGCCATCTTTATAACGAAGGCCACGACATAACTCGGTATTACGTTTACAACATCAAGTTCCGCTTTTTGATACAACTCAGAGACGAGCTATTATTTGTCCTGGAGGCCGCTAAGAAACCTGTCAATATTACCATTTACTTTACTAAATATCTTTGAAATAGTCCCAGAAAACTCGTATTTTTTTCAAGAGTATTTTGTATCAGGTAACATTGACAGGTTTCTTCGTAAACGAAAAGAAACTTCTTCCGTTTTTTTTTTCAATCTGTATCTTCATTTGGAGGGGAGCAAGGATAGCGCCATTTATTGGTTTTGGAGGTCAACCAAAATAAAAACAAATAAAGCTGTTTGGTTTCATTTGAATGATAAGTCAACTGAGAATAAATAAATAAATGAAATGGGATAAAGGTGCAGTATCTTCCACCCTCACAAAACTATTTAAATTTTTTAACTTATGTTTTTGTTGCACTGAAAACGAAAATAACGTTTTAAATTCCAAGAATCAAATAGTTTCTAAGGTATGAAGAAATTATAGTTTCAAAAAGTGGCGGATCATTTTTTTATATTCATTTAACGTACAATGAGCACCCACTTTATGACCACCTTTTTTTTTTTGGGGGGGGGGGGGTCTGGTATTTTTTTTAGGGACGTATTTGGTAATTGTGACCAAGGTGTATCAGAATTTTTGTAGGAATTTTTGACACCCCTAACACGAAACTGCGAATAAAATATAAAAATCTCGTAATTTCTCTGTTAAAAGTGGGTTATTTATTTTCTTTATGGATTATACTTCTTTATTTATTTTCTTTATGGATTATACTTCCAAAATAAACTATTAAAGTTGTTTTAAACGTAATAGAAATATTTTTTTAAACAGTAATGAATTTTCCGAACTCAATATTTTTCAATTTTTAAACTTTAAAAATCTATTAAAATTTTTCTATTGATTCTATTTTTACGATATTTTCAGGGTCATTGCGAAATTCTATGTTCTTTCCACCTTTGAATTTTTTTTTAAATTTTTGTTTGGATTTTTAGAAACACCACGGGAGATAACTCAATTTAAAGAGCCGACACTCCCTCCCCATCTTTAACACGAGCTTTTCTTCCTAAAAATCGAACCGTTGGCTCGGTAACATAACAAATTGTTTTTTCGATGTAAAAAAAAAAACAAAAAAAAAACAACAACAAAAGTAAATGATGAAATTAAGTGAAATTATTTAAACTTTTTTTCGATATTTTCATTTTTAATGTATTGATTACACTACAGAAGTACCCGAACATCTATTATACATTTATTAAATGAGGAGAAAACTCAGTTCGAACTATCGAGGCATTATAATGGATAAAATCAAATTTTTGTACCGAATACAAGCATTAAAATACATAACTTATCCAGGTAGGTAGAAGAGGAACTTATCGAACCAAATAAAATCATTAAAATACATAACTTATCCAGGTAGGTAGAAGAGTAAGTTATCGAACCAAATAAAATCATTAAAATACATAACTTATCCAGGTAGGTAGAAGAGGAACTTATCGAACCAAATAAAATCATTAAAATACATAATTTATCCAGGTAGGTAGAAGAGTAACTCATCGAACTGAATAAAAGCATTAAAAGCATTAAAATACATAACTTATCCAGGTAGGTAGAAGAGTGACGCATTCTTGCTTTGTCACTTTTTTGTGTGTTGGCTTCTCTTAACAAAACTCCCCAAAACGGTGAATTGTTATTTTTAATTATTTTGAATGCACCTAATATTTTTTTATTACAAAACATTTTTCTACTTTATTTTTTGTCGCGGTGAAAAGTGAAGATACAGAAGAA
The DNA here is from genome assembly GCF_053919585.1 of Euprymna scolopes. NCBI lineage: Eukaryota > Metazoa > Mollusca > Cephalopoda > Sepiida > Sepiolidae > Euprymna > Euprymna scolopes. Next base: position 43,698,201 of record NC_136527.1, read on the forward strand.
AATAATTAAGACTAATGATTGCAGTATTTTTTTTTTAATAGGGGGGGGGGGGCGGAATAGTTTCGTTTCGTTTCCGTAGGATATGATTTCATGTTTTCGTTATTACTTCAAGTTCTACTTCTTGATAGAAGTTTGAGACGAAGAATTGTTCGCCGCAGAGGCCGGTAAGAAACCCGTCAATATTACCTTTTATTTTACTAATTATCTTTGAAATAATCCCAGAAAACTAGTTTTTATTTTTCAAGGGATTTTTGGGTTTTACAAGAATGTATTGAACTTCTTAATGTAGATGAATTTGTCAGTTTCTTCCAACGTGATAACAGTTTTCATTGTAACTTTTTTTTTTTACGTGTAATTTTTATATTTAATCTCTTTAATTAATTTTTTCGTCGTATAGATTAACTTTAAATTAATCTTTTAAACACAATCAAGGAATAATCGGAAATCAATATAAAAATAAATAAATAAAAATACGAAAAGGCGGCTTTCAAAACTATTAGTTTCCGCCATTAAATTGCCCATGCAACGAATTAGAGAATTAATAAAGATGAAACTTATAATCTGTTCTCTCTCATGTAAATATTAAAATGTTAAATAAAATAATACTAATTTTATCCGTGATATTCACCAAATAGATCGGCTTTATTTCTAAATGATTTCTTTTTTTATTTTTCCTCTTCAATTTTGTTTTCTGCGAACTTGCTCTTCTGTTCGTCATCTTGAATTTTAAGTTGAGCTTGTAAAGTTAATCACATTTGAAAAATCGTTTCCTTTATAAAAGCAGATAAAGTTAATCGAAAGCAGATTATAAAACAAAAACGTAAGTATTACTACATGGCGCACGTATGTGTATTTTTTTTATTTTCATCTTTTTTTCATCGGATTATTATCGAATGGTCACTAATCTATCAGATTTTGTTTTCAATACTGACTTAAACATAAATATAAAAAAAAAGGTCAATTTCTAAAATCTTTCAAAATTACAAATATTCTTTAAAATGACAACTTTTTAGGTTTTCAAGGATGCTGAAAATTAATAAATACTTCAAAAGTGGTGCAGAGAATTCGTTTTCATCACATGAGGAAATTATTTTTTCAAAAATGAGGATCACTTTTCCGTATAAATTTAATGTTAAATGAGCACCCACTTTCTGGCCACACAGTAATATTTGGAGGAGGGGCTACCTGAAAGCCGTTTTGGTAAATTGTTACTTACTTTCCATCTTTACTGTCATCTTTACCATAACTAATTCTATTGGTTTTCGGGTATGCTGAAAACGAATATCACATTTAAAATTGCCGCAAACAAGTAGTTTTATGGATATTAAGCTAAGTAATTCTTTATGTTATCAGTTGTATCCACCATTCATAACATGAGGAATTAATATTCTGAAAACTCGTTATTATCTTGTTGACTCAATTTTTTCTTTTCAAGAATAAGTTTCTTTTTTCTATTATTATTAATATGGGAAACACCCGATGCATGCATCTGATAATTTAAAATTAACATCGGGAGATGACACTCAAGGACTTTCATGCTCGAGTTTATAAACAAGAAAAAATTAATTTATTTTCTTTTTCTTATAATTTTTTCTTTCCTAACTTCTTCCTAACGCTTGGCATACTCTGACAAAATGGTCAGATGAAATCATCTTCCAAAGTGTCGCGTATAGAACAAATTCTGAGAAAATATTTTTTTTCAAATTAGAATATAGATTTTACTGGGGCATCTGTGTACATTTCTCATAATCAGGATAAGCCAGTATAACCATATCTGTGAGCTTCGGTTGTAGGCTATCAAAGGCAAAATGACATGTGACGTCACATTAAAACCCACATATTTCATCATTAACGGCTCAGCAATCTCAGAAGACTATTTTATAAATAGTCAATAATATGACGTCATACCAATGAAATAATATGACGTCATACCAATCCAAGCTCGGACTTTGTCCAGTTCTGGTTATATACCCCATTCACTAATTTGAACCCCAAATTCTGTACTTCTCCTTAAAGTCCACACTGATATCTTTCATCCTGAGCTTGTACTTATGTAAACTGGCTAGTAATATCCTATCTATGTGATCTAAGTGACTTTCCATCGTATCTTAGAATATTAAAATATCATCCAAATATTGTAATGCATAATCTTTCTTTCCCTGTAGACTATGGGCATTAATTTCAGGAAATCCCGGGAGTGTTTGCAAGTTCAAATGGTATCACATTAAAGTGAAATAAACCCCAGTGGCAAGTGAACGAAGTTTCCTCTTTATCGTTCTTATTTAATTTTACCTGTCTGTACCGTGACTTCAGATCTAAGTGTAGGAAGTATCAATGACCGGTAACACTCAGGCATACTTCTTCGTGATTTTATTTAAAGCCCTAAAATCTATGCAAAATTTGTTATTACTGTTAAGTGTTGAGACATTATGTTGAACAAAGATGGTGGTAGTAAATCAAATCGCAAAGAATTAATGCAGTCATGATCTCGAGTGTTGAGTATTTCTTAATAACAAAGCTTGTTCCTTTTAGATAACGATGGACTTGTTTTGCATGAGTTAAGTCCTTAATTGTCAGTTTTGATAAGTTTTTGGATAGCTTTGTTACAGTGTAAAATATATCAGGCATAGCGACAGTCATCAAATAAATTAGATTTCCAATAAGTTTATACCGAGGAACTATGAAAATTGTCGAAGATTTGTCATTTTAAATTTTTTGTTTAACTTATTGTTGTCACAAAATTGTTGTGAGTAATATATCGTCAATGCAAAAAACTAAAATCAAGTATTTATTACACATATTTTTGGTATGTATGCGCACGTCTTGAATTCTTGTTCTATTAATAATTATGTAATGTAAAATTTTAATTGTGAGCGCTTTCTTTTAGACTATACATTTACAATTTTTATTTTTCATTTTAAATCCCTCTGTAGGGAATATATATCTCAAAGTCAGTCAGAGCATTTAAGTAAGCATTTTTTACATTCATTTGATGTATTTTTAAATTGTATTGAGCGGCAAGTTTCAATAAAATTCTAATTCTCGTTAAAACTTGTTTCCTTCAATAACTACAAGAAACCTTCTGTAACACCAATAGCAATGGCCAAGAACACATTGCCTAAAAGTACTTCTTTTAAACTCCTCAGCCTAACGTTTATGTGAACAAACATCTCTCTACTCATCTCCCTTCATAATGCCCCTGCAAATTATGTCCCTGATAGTAACCCCCTACTTCAAAGTGGCACTGTGCCTTGTTTGGGGTGAAAATTGAATAAAAAAATTGTCATTGGTGAAAATGCGGCAAAATATTTGATTTAAGAGTTTTCATGCATTGGCTGAGGTTGAGTAATCCATATGTTTTTTTATAAATAATTTCTCTTCATATGTTCAACGCTTTACGTTCCATCATCCAAGGTATCTCTTATAATCAGAGACAGACTTCTGTCGCCTACGCATTGAATCAGTTCTGTAAAAATAGTCACATATTTTTGATAAAATCAGTGTCATTAGGATTCTCTTGTGGAGATTGAATAAGTTTGTGTAGTTTTCGTATCTAAAATACACCAGGAATTTCACCTGCCACAATTCAAATTTAGATTCGTCAAAGCAAAGTCGATGGCACATAACCTGTTAAGTGTTGAAACATTGACTACATTGATTCTTTGCCGATTTGATTTACTACCGCCATCTTTGTTCAACATAATGTTTCAACACTTTACAACTACCATCCTTCTTTTCTACTTACACTATCAGAATACTCCATGGGCTATTCAATCTTTCAATTATATCTGCCTGCATCATTTCAGCTTAATCGAAGTACATCCTCACCCCATTTTTCTTAAGTACTCGCAGTTTTTATCACACTTATGTTGAGATTCTCTGCAACAAACAAGTCATGGTGGAAAGACTGACTTTCTATCTCTACTCTTAATCGAGTAATCCCTTCTACAATTAATGGGGACCTATTAGCTGTTCTTAAATTTTTATCACATAATTCAGGTCCCTGTCTAAGTGCTTTAAAACACTGCTATTTATTACTTACAACTCTGAGCTCCTATCCACCAGACTTCTATAATTCTTTTTCTCAATTCTAATCAAAACAGAATATGATGCGCCCATGTTATCAACTATGGCATCGGTATACCCTTGTTCAGCTGGGTGTCATTGCATGAATGGAGCTCTCCTGGTTTTCCTGGATATGGTTCTTGCAGAATTTCTGTATGTTGCCCACCTCAACAAAATAGTAACACCTAATTATCTATCTGCCTCTTTCCTTCTCTCTAGTTTTAAATCCTAGTCCCCTACTCTGTACTTGGTTTCCTCTTTTACGTCTGTCTCCATATCTTCAGGACCTGGCTAGACCCATAGCCTCAACTAGTATCTGCTACAAACCTCCATGGGATAGTGTTTATACTCATTGTATGCATTAGGCCAGATCCTCCATTTAACTTCTTCTAAGGCTTTCTGATAAGCCACTTGAAGATCATGTGGCTTGTATCTCATCACAAGCATCTCCACCTTCCTATCCTTGAGACCTTCTATACAGAATCCCAGTACCTGTTATTTAAATAGTCTGCATCTCTGGACTATCCCACTAAAAGCGTCTTATTCTCATCTAACTATCCTGTGCATATAGTCAGGTACCTCTTCTAACCTACCCTGTCTTATGTTTGCTAATTCGACTTTGTTTGTTAGGGTTTGCGACAATTCCATAGTAGTTCTCTAAAGACCTCTTCAAATCAACCCATGTTAAACTTTCATTGTCTAAGATGAGTCTGGTCATGAATTGTTCGACTAGGCCCCATGTTGTTAAGAGAGCAATCCGATATTCTTCCTCATCCATTGCTCAGGTCACCCTAAAATACTGTTCTACATGGTTCACCCACCTCCTGTAGCCACCGTCTTTTCTATTTTCCAACATTGTTTTCCTTAGAAAAGATTTCTCTCTTATCAATCTTCTTACTGACTCCACTGTTGATTTGTTTTTGTATAAAAATATAAACAATTTCATTTTCTCTTTCTCATACTGCATCATATGTGTGTGCCTAGCTAGAGATGGAGAGTGTGGACTGGGAGGTTGGTAGAGTAAACAATGCTTATGCGATGCTCATTCCTGGCTGACTGTAGGCCTCTCATCCTTTTCCTTTTTCTATGGTTTATATATGTGACATGCTTTTTGCAGATGCTCTCACCTTCGACACTTGCATGCGTCAAATAGTGAGCCATGTTATTCATTAACAGTAAGGTTAAAAAAACATTGAAAAGCTGTAATATGTGGAGAAATTGAAAAATCAGTTATGGTGGAATATATATGGATGGAAAAGGGCAACCCTCTACCATCTAGAATACAAGGGGTAAAAATCTGTTTAAATATGTGTATGTATATATGTCTGTCTCGCAAAAAAGTTCAAGAGGCAACAGATTTTCTTTTTGATTGTCTAGCTTTAATTTATACCTATGTCACGTTCGATGGGCGCAACATCTAACATGTTACATTTTTTTCACTTTCTTTTCCTCCTTCGCGGTACAGGTTTGCCTACCTGCCTACTACCACTTTTTTGTGTTCACAATTTTCCTTTGTTTTTGTTTTTTGCTCAACCAACACTTTTACACACACCTCAACTTTCTTTTCCACCTTTGCATCACTAGTCTGAGCCTGCCTGCCTACTACAACTTCATTTGTTTTGCTCAACGCACACCTACAAACACCCGGGCAACGCTGTGTACCCAGGCTAGTTATGCAATAAAGAAGAAAATTATAGATGGAGGTAAACAATGAAGCATACTCTGCTTAAGGGAACAGTGCATATTCCGATGATCAACTACTAAGCATATCTAGTATAATATTTAACACGATATAGAAACCATTTATTATAAATACTGTTAATATATATATATATATTTATATATATATATTAACATGTTTATGTATACATTTAGTAATAAGTAATAAAAAGTGTCTAGAAAAAAAAGTTCCGCAAATTCATACTAGGATTGTCTGCCAGGGCCATAGTGCTATTGTAAGAGTTTTAAGTAAATTCAGTTCTAAGTTACATACTCCTGAATGTTAAAGTTTCAATCCTCAGTGAGATTTAACATAGAATTTAAAATTACTTAGGAATTTTTACCCGGTCATCACTAACAATCCAAGGGCATGCTAATCTCATATACTAAATAAAGGGTTTGATTCAGAATTATGTAAAGATTTCTTAGTTCAAGGGAAAGATTCGACAAAAAAAAACTGAATAAATGGAAGGTAAAATAGAAACATTATGAAAAAGATGAGAACATTATTCTGAAGAATACAAATAATATGAATAACTTCACCCACAAAATGAAAAAAATGTGATTATATTTAGTTAAATTAAAAAAATAATTTTGTTGACTAACCAGTATTTAATAAAACTATACTCCTTTTTTAAAAATTCATTACCAATAAATGTTTTGGATATTTTTATAAAAATCAACATAATACAATTTTCCCACATGAAATGTATTTTTACAAATTCATTTTATATTTCCAGAATTTACAACAATGAAAAGAAATTCATTAATGGATAAGAAGTACTTTTCTGCATTGATGATTTAAAAGGTTTAAAATAATTATAAATTTCTTCATTAAATGTTTTTATGTTGAAAGTTATTAGCGTGCCTATCATCATACACTTCATTGGATTTTACTTTTTGTGTAATCAGATGCAAGCAAACATGAGAGAAAAACCACATTTTTGTAAAGTATGTGGTTCTTCTTTTGCACAGAAGTCAAATTTGTCGAGTCATATGAAAACACATACGGGAGACAAACCACATTCTTGTGATGTATGTGGTTCTTCTATTGCACGAAAGTCAAATTTGATGAGTCATATTAAAACACATACGGGAGATAAACCACACTGTTGTAAAGTATGTGGTTCTTCATTTGCATGGAAGTCAAATTTGTTGTATCACTTGAAAACACATACAGGAGAAAAAACACATTTTTGTGAACTATGTGGTTTCTCATTTGCAGGAAAGTCACATTTGTTGCGTCATATGAAAACACATACGGGAGAGAAACCACATTCTTGTGAAGTATGTAGTCGTTCTTTTGCACAAAAGTCAAATTTGTTAAATCATATAAAAATACATACAGGAGACAAACCACATTCTTGTGAAGTATGTGGTTCTTCTTTTACAGAGAAGTCAAATTTGTTGTGTCATATGAAAACACATACGGGAGAGAAACCACATTCTTGTGAAGTATGTGGTTATTCTTTTGCAAGGAAATACAATTTGTTGAGTCATATGAAAACACATACGGGGGATAAACCACATTCTTGTGAAGTATGTGGTTCTTCTTTTGCACAAAAGGCACATATGTTGAGTCATATGAAAACACATACGGGAGAGAAACCACATTCTTGTGAAGTATGTGGTTATTCTTTTGCATGGAAGTCAAATTTGCTGAGTCATATGAAAACACATATGGGGGATAAACCACATTGTTGTGAAGTATGTGGTTCTTCTTTTGCACTGAATTCAACTTTGTTGGATCATATGAACACACATACGGGAGAGAAACCACATTCATGTGAAGTATGTGATTCTTCTTTTGCACGGAAGTCAACTTTGTGGAGTCATATGAACACACATACGGGAGAGAAACCACATTCTTGTGAAGTATGTGGTTCTTCTTTTGCACGTAAGTCAATGTTGTTGCATCATATGAAAACACATACAGGCGAGAAACCACATTCTTGTAAAGTATGTGGTTCTACTTTTACATGGAAGTCAAGTTTGTTGCGTCATATGAAAACACATACTGGGGAGAAACCACATTCATGTGAAGTATGTGGTTCTTCTTTTGCACACAAGTCAACTTTGCTGAGTCATATGTACACACATACGGGAGAGAAACCACATTCTTGTGAAGTATGTGGTTCTTCTTTTGCACAGAAGGCACATATGTTGCGTCATATGAAAACACATACGGGAGAGAAACCACATTCTTGTAAAGTATGTGGTTCTTCTTTTGCACGGAAGTCAACTTTGTTGAGTCATATGAACACACATACGGGAGAGAAACCACATTCATGTTAAGTATGTGGTTCTTCTTTTTCATTATTCTGATATATATCGTTATTTTGCATGGAATTCTCCTTTATTTCGTCATAGGAAAACACATACAGGAGAGAAAAAATATTCTGATTTAATATTGTGTTCTTCTTTTGTATAATCAGATTGGTTGCAACAAACATATACAGGAAACAGTCATACCAGTTATTATATGTGCCACAGGACTTATGAAGAAGAACTTGAAGTCCTACCTAACTAATAATCCTGGTTAATCAAGTGCAAAAGAGATCCAGACAATTGCACTTAAGGGAAAAACTAGGATACTAAAAAGAGCTTTCGGTTGTTTTCAATAAGAACCAATGAAATGTTGGCAGCTGGTTTAGCTGCCCCATACCCAGCCTTACAATCTTCAAAGGAAGGAAATTTAAAAAAAAAGAGAGACAATGCAGATTCTGTCACACGGAATTGGAAAGTGTGGGTCATCTGATATCTAGTTGGAAGTTTCTTTTAAAAGATGGCTACTACACAGCAAGACATGATGGAGTATGTAAGTACTTCCACTGGACAATCTGTAAAAAATAAACATCCAGTGTAGCAGCAAGTTCTGGGAACATTAACCTTAAAGAACAGTTGGAAATGATATATATACCATGCATTACAACTATGTAATCCTTACAGCCACCTACCTTGAAAATGCTACTGTCAAACCTTACATAGTTATATAGAATAAGTCAGAGTGACCACCTTAATTGTAGTGAGTGTCATTAATGATGGACGTCTGAACAGATCTGAAAGAGAGAAACAGACCAAATATCAATGTCTCATGCATGATATTAAAAGAAACTGGAATCTTAGGGAGATATCAATCATACCGGTTATAGGTGCCACAAGGCTTATGAAGAAGAACCTGAAGTCCTAGCTAGCTAATCTTTCTAGTGAACTAAGTGTAAAATAGACTCATAAAATTTCACTTAAGGGAAGAGCGAGGATACTAAAAAGAGCTCTTGGTTGGTTTCAATAGAAAGCGGGGCAATGTTGGTGGCTGGTTTGGCTGCCCCATACCCAGTGTTACGATCTTCAAAGGAAGAAAATTTAAAAAAAACGAGACAAACCATATGCTTGCGAAGTGTGTGGTTCTTTTGCATGGAAGTCAAATTTGTTGAGTCATGAAAACACATGCGTGAGACAAAGCACATTCACATGTTCTTTATGATTGTGCTTTTACACTGAAATCAACTTTGATAAATTATATGAAAACACATACAGGAGGCAATTTCTTTACTAACTCATTGTTTGAGAGATAAAGAACTTAAATGGAACATTCAAATATCTATGTATCTTCATATAGAGTTCAAGTGTTAGCCGCAGGTTGTGGGCCCCATGATTTCTGAGAACTTTTATTTCAAAAAAAGAGACAAATCATATTCTTGTAAAGTATGTGGCTGTTCTTTTGCAGATAAGTCATATTGGAGACTGACCAACCATTTTGCACATGGCTTTCTTAAAAACATTACAGAATCAGAAAACAAATTTGCTACAAGATCACACAATATAGTAGTTTAAAATACTCCAACTTGCATTTCAGAAAATTGGAAAAATGGGTCAAACAAGAGTGGGACAAGTCTTTTTTGGATTTATTATTATTATTATTATTATATGAAAAAAGTTATACTTTATAGACTGACTTCAAAGAGAATGTCTTCACTATGATAAGGACAGAGTTATAATGACTGCTCACAATCAAAGTTTGATTACCAATGCTTCTAAGTAGATAAAAAGGAAACTGGATTCGTTGGAAAATTTCTATTTCAGTAATTATAGGAGATAATAAAATTAGACAAACGAATTTTAAAAACTGGTGAACCAAGTGCAAAAGAGATTCAAACCAGAGAGAAACCACATTCTTGTGAAGTATGTGGTTCTTCTTTTGAACAAATGTCAACTTCCTTGAGTCATATGAAACACACGTGAGAAACAATATTTGATGATTTTTCAAAATCAATACCTCAAAATTGTATTCAGCATCACAAAACAAGAACCAGCAGAACAACTTCTATCATTTTTCACAAGACTTTCTTACAAATATGACAAAATCAGAAAATAAATCTGCTTCAAAAGTCACACAAAATAGTAGTTAAAAATACTCCACAACTTGCATTTCAGAAAATTGGAAAAAGTCTTTTCTTGATTTTTTTATAAATTTATAAATAAATAATAATAATAAGAATTATTATTATTATTATTATTATTATTATTATTATTATTATAAGTCTTTTCTTGATTGATAATAATAATAATAATTATTATTATTTTTATTATTAGGAATGTATTGTAGACTGCCTTTAAAGAGGACGTCTTCACTATGATCAGGATAGAATTCTAATGACTGCTCACTATCAAAATGTGATTATCAATGCTTCTAAGTAGATAGAAAAGAAGCTGGAATTTTAGGGAAATCTCTATTCCAGTAATCATAGGAGCAAATAAAATTACTTAAAAGAATTTAACAAAGTACCTGATAAATATATCTAGTGAACCAAGTGCAAGAGAGGCGGTTTGAATCTTAGACCTTCCAACTCCCAAACTTGACACTCTGTTGTCAAAATTCTCAACTCCCAAACTCACACTCTGTTGTCAAAATTCTCAACTCCAAAACTTGGCACTGTTGTCAAAATTCTCACCTCCCAAACTCACACTCTGTTGTTAAAATTCTCAACTCCCAAACTCACACTCTGTTGTCAAAATCCTTAACTGCCAAACTTGACACTGTTGTCAAAATTCTCAACTCCCAAACTCACACTCTGTTGTCAAAATTCTCAACTCCCAAACTCACACTCTGTTGTCAAAATTCTCAACTCCCAAACTTGACACTCTGTTGTACAAAATTCTCAACTCCCAAACTCACACTCTGTTGTCAAAATTCTCAACTCCCAAACTCACACTCTGTTGTCAAAATTCTCACCTCCCAAACTTGACACTCTGTTTTCAAAATTCTCAACTCCCAAACTCACACTCTATTGTCAAAATTCTCAACTCCCAAACTTGACACTCTGTTGTCAAAATTCTCAACTCCCAAACTCACACTCTGTTGTCAAAACGTCCAAATTCAAAACACATTTCAAATTTATTTACACCTCTTCTTCTTACTCGTCTTCTTTTTACGTCTGTTTTTATTCACCTTTTTTTCATTTGCATAGAAATGCAACAGTCTGCATCGCTCTAGTGATCGCCTATGATAAAACCAACTTGGTAACTTATTTAGTGTTTTTTTTTGTTTTTGGTACAAGACCAAACTTTTCATACAAAGTAAAACAAGAAAAACTAATTTTCGTAATGTATGTGGCTGATCCTTTGATTATGTTGATAATTTTCATTAAGAAAATAAAAAAGTTTTTATTCTCAAGTAAATATTTAAAAGGAAAGAACACAACTTTTATGCCAAAGTAACTATTTTAGTCTTTTTCTTTTTTGAGACAAGACCTTTTGAAGCATTCACACATGCTAGCCAAGTAAGTTTCGATATTTCCTACAAAGTAAAATAAGAAAAACTAAAAAGCCATATTTTTGTAATGTATGTGGCTCTTCTCTAAAAAAAGAAAAGAATAGAATCCTTTGAGTAAGTTTTTAATATCATACATCAGACATCTTAACAGGTTTTTACTTCTAAAATTTACTACATCTCAATAAAACATCTATTTTATATCGAGTATTCATGTTTAAATATCTACTTAAGCGTTGTAAGATTTTTTTAAGTACGTTCAATAGTGAACAGGAATGGAGATGAGAGATTTCCTGGCAATGTTTAACTCAATTACAGGAGATTATTGCACTTCATTTTATAGGAAATTAAATAAAGTTATCAGCATTAGGAGGCTTATTGTACTTCATTTAATAGAAAATTAAATAAATAAAAATCAACATTAAGAGGTGGGATCAGATCAGCAAATATGTCCCTGCAAAATATCACTCTGATAATCAGATGATGCAGCTTGATTTCTGAATTTCTGCATCTTCTACAAAAACTTTCTCCAGAGATGCATTAAACGATATGAGGAATGTGTAACTCTGTGATGTTTTTATCTAGAAAAAGAAACTAAAAACTGTGGCAATTTTTGTTGTTCTAATTATATTTGAAATTAGACTGTGGCATTATTATTTACTTTTGCAGCATCATGATATCGAGAAAGTATAATTTTGCTTTTCAGAAGACTAGGTATAAATTGCTTGGTTTACTTAATGTAATATTTTAATGTTCAACAGAATTTCATACAGTTTTTCATAGACGCAGTTTTTCTCACTTGCGTTTTCGTTTTCAAGTGATCAAGGATTTTTGTTTAATGCTCGATTAAATTAGGGTAATTGACTTCTGATCTCGTGGTGGTTGAAGCCTGGCTCTCACTTTAGATAAATTTAACAGACAAAAATTACACGTGTAGTAAAACAATGAAGATTTTCTGGTTTTCAAAGGTTTTATTTAAAGAGAAATTTTTTAGAGGAGGAGAGACCATTATCTTATTAATTAATTACTTCTTGATCAGTTTTTCTAAGTTAGTTTTAAGGATGAAATTTTAGAGATGCAGACAGCTAGAGATGAAGGGTTTTATAGTTTGGATTTTCCTTCCATTTTCGGATTGATTTTGCTTGTATAGAATCCAGATTCAGACTCCCTCAAAACTCTATTCCATCCTCAAATACGTGATATACTTTTTTGCTATATCATGTTACACTTGCATTTCTTACGTGTTTAATTATTGAACGAAACTTTCAATCACACCACCTGCAGCATGGCATATTTCTGTTATCTGACAGATTATCCTGAGATGTACGGCTCTAAAATTCAGACGTATAATCCCAATATTAAGAGTGTTATTTTTCTAGTTTAAAGGTTAGGAGGAGAGACCAAGGTTGTCGGGGAGAACGAGGAAGGGAAAAGTGGGGGAAGTTAATTAAAAAATATAAAACGAAAATGAAGCTTCAAATCCCATCTTGTTGTTCATTAATGAATCTGTCTGCAGCAGTAAGTACCACTCCCCAGCAAGATGGCAGACCAGCGACCAGAAGATTTTATCTGCTGGCCAAAGCAACCAGGTATGTTCAAACTACATTGCGCATACACATCTCAAACCTTCCAAGGCAAAAGAAACTGTAAGAATGAGAACACACACACATATAGCAGTGGACTTCATGTAAGATACGTAAGATCATACACACCCACATACGTATATGTAAGAACAGTGATAAACGTAAAAGTACTCGTAATAAGAAAACGTAAAAGTAAACGATTAGTAAAAGCAAACGTTTAATAATAATAATAAAGAATAAATAATAAGCACATAAACAGAAAGAAGAGAGCATATATATATATATATATATATATATATATATTTGTTGCCTACATAACCCCAAAGTGAAACAATGATGAGGCTAGCCAATACCAGATGCATAACTATTCGGGGAATGCTAGGCGTCGCATGTGTTGAAAACAATTCTTGCATCTAGTATCACGGTTAGGCCAATATAGGTGAATAAAGAAGATATTGCCAAAAGAAATCATCGTATTTTTTAGCAAAATGCGCAGTTATTTATTAATTTCTTTTCTTTTATGGTATCGATTCTTAAAAGGATTTAAAAGTACTTAAAAGCATGGTATATTAAAAATGAAAGTTTCGGCTTATCGTTTTAAGCAAATACAGAAGGGGGTGTAGACTATATATATATATATATCGATTATAAAAACAATATGTCATTATAAAATTCATTCTTCACTTCATAATCAGTGAAAATTACGTATTGATTGGATAATTACTTGATTTTTGATAGATTTTTAAAGTATATCTACTCTGTTTTTGTTTTGGCCGTACCAATTTTTTTGTGTTTTTTTAGGGTTTTTTTTTTTTACAGCTTAAAATATAAAAGTAACTGAAACAATTATGATTTAAAAGTTAATTAAATTTTTTTGTGCACGGCAGCTTTTACAATTTGTTAATATTGAATAAAAATGTGAATTTTAATTTCAAGGATTTAGTTAAGACTTAAAAAAACAACTCAGTTTTAGGAATTTAAAATTCGTATTTCGTAGAATAAAGACTTATTTAAAAAGAAAAAATAATACAAATTATGATATGGAAAATTAATAATAAAAGAAATTTTGTATGTTAGCTGACTCCATATTCACAAGAAACTTAGGTCATCTTTTAACTCTCTGATCTTTTTAATATTCACGGTTTTCCACAGGAACCTGAAATATCAGGGGTTTTGTTTAATATTAAAAATACAGTTTAACAGATTTAATTAAAAATTATTTTAGATGTCAAATAAAATAGAAAAATGGTTTTCAATATTTATTTTAACTGTAGAAATTCATTTCTTTCAACATTTGTAAAATTTAGATATTATGCTTATCCCTTTCACAATAAATTTAAAACGAAAATATCTTATTTTCTGTTTCAGAGGACAAATGTAGATAATGTACTTAGTCTGGCAACTTCCTTCGAATTATATTTTTCCAATTCCAAAATCGACCTGCAATATAAAGTTTTAAGAACTAAAGAAAAAAAATAACGCATGAATTTCTGCTTGCTTTTTTATTGATGATAACACGTCCACAACTTTTTTTAAAATTACGACTTTTAAATGTTTTCGACTATGCTGAATGAGAAAATATCATTTAAATTTTGCAGAGTATTTTTGGGGATATAAAGACCTGTATTATGCACTATAATTCACTGACTTCCATGTATGCGTGTGATAAATGAATCAATCTACTTCTCTGCGACTGCCAACTCCCACTTTTTTAAATATAGTATTTGCGGGTGGGTATGCTGGCAACGAATATCACAGTTACATTTGGGGCAAATATCCCCCTCCCCATCAAATGGAATGTTTATTGCAAAAGCCATTCCTTTAAGAATTTCCAGAATTGACAAAGGAAGGGTGAGGTTGTCTATTCCGAAAGCCGTTCTTAATATTGGGAGGTTAAGGATGTATATTCTGAAAGCCGTTCTTAACATGAAATTACTCAAGGAAGTAAAGTCGTAATTGTTTTGGCTTATACACATGCATATTACTAATTTCTCGGTTGTGAAAAAAGTGGATTTGTTTCCGCTAGGTGGCACTGTCGGTCACAGAGAAGTAGATTTGTTTATCGCGCGTGCATACAACATTAAGGCTAGTGAATTTTAAAGTGCATTGTCGAGGTGAACCTAATGTTAAAAAATACCTTTGTTGTGTAGATGAATGACGAAATGAGATGAAGATTTATATAGCTTGTATAAAGCTTTATTCAGCTAAAAAGAGCGCCAGCAAAAAAAAACAAGGGAAAGAAAGATGGCCGATCGCTGCTACTACTGTCTCTTAGAAGGAGAGAGAAACAGGGGAGGTAATTCGGGGTAGGGAAGAAAAACAATAGTTCTTTTATTTTCAGGTCATTCTCCGCCGCCTAAGAAAGCCCAGTATCACAAGGTTCTTCCAGGACATATTTTCGGACAGCTTCTGCTCAAACTGAAAATAGAGAAAAGGAACAAATTCAAAGCTGGTAATTTTCAGCTAAATATGGAGGTTTGCGACGAACTCGAGACGAGCGCCTGGGATTTAATGCATCAGCATCTTCAAGGGAAGTTCTTTGCAAATCATCCAAATGTGAACGGCGAGGAGATGTAAGAGTGCCAGTTTCAGGGGTATAATTTTCGATGTCTGCCAGAGTATTAATAGCAGAGTTTTTAGTGACGCTTGGTGGAGGAGGATGATCAAGGCTAGATTGATAAGGTCCTCGGTAGCAGCAGGTTCCGGCTGTGAATAGTTATTTTCGTCACCAAGTGGTGCAATATGACGTAGTGACACTGTCGTTTCTCGCCCATTATTAAATCGCACATACGCATAGTTCGGATTGACATCCAGAATTTCCACTGTCTCAACTAAGGGTTCATATTTACTTCCGCGTACATGGCATCTCAGGAGCGCATATTTTGATTTGGCTAACCAAGTTGGTATAGAATTGCCAGACGCAGATTTCCTTTGGAAATTAAACATACGTTCATGGGGGGTGCAGTTGGAGGCGGTAGAGAGCAATGAGCGTATGAAGTGTAGTGCTACAACTAGCACCTTTTCCCAGCTAGTTATGGGGAGATTGTTCGACGTAAAGCGAGGCTAACTGTTTGTCAGATGATTCCATTATATCTCTCCACTTGGCCGTTGCCTTGTGGATTACATACAGTTGTTCGACTGGTAGCAATGCGCCGAGAGAGAAGGAATTCCTTGAGTTCGTCGGACATGAAAGCAGTGCCTCGATCCGAATGTATGTATGAAGGATTTCCGAAAATAGAAAATAGACTGGTAAGGTGTTCCTTGACAGTTGCTGCCGAGACATCTGCACAAGGGTAAGCGAAAAGGAAACGGGAGTATACGTCTACTACAGTTAGCAAAAATCAATTTCGAGAATTTGTTGGCAAAGGTCCCTTAAAGTCTATACGTAACCTCTCAAAGGGTTGACTTGCCTTAATGAGCGTTTGAGGCGGAGTTTTAACAAATCTAGGCTTTATCTCAGAACAGATCTGGCATGATCTGGTTACCCCTCTTACATCATCTACGGAGTATGGCATATTCTTGCTTCTAACAAAGTGCACCATTCGGGTTAGTCAAGGGTTACACAAATCTCTGTGCAGAGCGTATAGTTTCTCGATAGAAATTGTGGCTGAGCAAATTCGAAATAGAGCATCCGCAACTGCATTTTGTTTTCCTGGACGATAAGTTATGTCGTAGCTGAAGCAGGCGAGTTCTAGCTTCCATCTTGTGATCTTCTCATTTTTTATTTTGCTCTTGCTTTTGGGGTTGAACATAAAAGAAACAGATTTTTGATCCGGGACAAGTTTAAAATGCTTTCCAAGTAGTAGGTGTCGCCATTTTCGAATGGCTTCTACGATAGCGTAGGCCTCTTTTTCAACTGAAGAGTGTTTCTGTTCAGCAGACGTTAAAGTCCTAGAAAAGAAAGCCACAGGACGACCGTTTTGGGTGAGCGAGGCGGCGATGGCATGTTCTGAAGCATCTGTTTCGACCTCAAATGGTAGAGTTGAGTCTATGGCTACCAGGGATGCTTTTGCAATTTCTTTCTTCAGATGCTTGAAGGCATCCGTTTGTTCCTTGTTGAGGGGAAAGTGGGTGCCCTAGTTAAAGGATGTAGTTTTTCTGAAAAGTTTGAGATCCACCTGGAGTAGTGGGAAAACATCCCCATAGCTAGCCGAAGTGAAGTATGGTCTAGAGGTAGAGGGAGGTCCACCAATCCCTTGAGTCTGTCGGGGTCGGGTCTTACTGAACCACTGCTTATTGTATATCCGAGCAGATTCACAGAGCTAAACGATTAGTGACATTTGTTTTTATTCAGTGTCAAACTGTACTTATCCACGCTATTCATGAACTGCTTCAGATGGTTATCATGTTCTGCCTGGTTTTGGCCACAGATAGTGACATTGTCAATGTAGGCATAAGTTCCTTTGAGGTCTTCTTGCTTGATTATGTCATCCATAACTCGCTGGAAGCTAGCTACCCCATTGGTCACTCCAAAAGGTGTCCGACAAAATTGGTAGAGGCTCCCTGCACCTTCGAATGCAGTATAATTTCTTTCTTCTGGTCTGATGGCAACCTGGTGATACGCACTGGTTAAATCCAGAGTGCTAAATACTTTATAACCAGCAATCTCGTTTACCATGTCCTCTATCCGAGGTAGGGGATAAGCGCCCAGAAGAGCAAATCTGTTTATTGTCTGGGAATAATCTCTTCTTGTGGTTATCAGGGGATATCACAAGCGTTTGAGCTCGCCATGGAGACTGAGATGGTTCGATAATCCCTTCTTTCAGCATGCGTGATATTTCAGATTTGATGAATTTAACATCTGGTAGGTTGTGACTCCTTGATTTTACTGCTATTGGACGACAGTTGGGGGTTAGGTTCGTAAACAAAGAAGGATAAGGGATATTATTAATTGCTGTCAATCCACAAATCGTAAGAGGGGGGAGCGGTCCTCCAAAAGGTATTTTCACAGAAGAGTGTTGGCGTAGGAAATTATGTCCGAGGATGACGTCACAGCATAAGTCGGCCATAACAGCTAGTTTGACATCATCATATTTTCTTCCGCCCAGATTGAGGGATACTATGCAATGCCCGAGAGTAGAGGACGAATGCGAACTGCTAGCCATAAAAAAATTTCTCGAACTTGCCATGGTCGACTTTTCACCTTATCAGGATGAATGAAGTTTTCCCAGCTTCCCGTATCAATGAGTATATTAACAGACTTGCCCTTAATTTTACCACACAACGATGAGTGAGATAGACTCTCTGTAAAATTGTAAGATGGGATAGAAGCAAGAATCGACTCATCGTGATTTATAGCGGCTGCTGTAGGGGATCGGCAGACACGAGCAAAATGTCCTTTCTTGTTGCAATTATTGCAAACGGAGCTTCGGGCAGGGCACCTTAATCTATCGTGTCTCGGGTTCCCACAGAAGAAGCATTTTTGTCCCGAGGCAGCAGCTATAGTGCATCCCTCACCACACTCAGACTGGTCATCACTCTCTGTAACTTCGGTCTGGACAGTGGAGGCAGCTGCATTCAGAGAGTTCTGTAGGGAGTAAGAGGCTAATTGCTTTTGCGCCATTTCGAGGGTTAAAGCCTGGTCATACGCCGTGCTTAAATCCAGCTTCTTGTTCTCCAGGAGTCTCTGTCGTATATGATTGGAAGAAATTCCTTTGATGAAGGCGTCTCTGACGTAGTTATCCCTCGCCTGAGTAGCTGTGACGGCTTGGAACTCGCAGTCCTTGACGATTTTATTAAGGGCCTGTAAATATTGGTCTACACTTTCGTCCGTTTGTTGACGACGAGTAGCCAGTAAATGTCTGCAGAATATAGTATTTTTAGGCTGCACGAACACAGCTTCGAGAGTATCCATAGAAGTGTTGTAATCGTCCCTGTCTGATATATATTTGAATATAGTTGTAGAGACAAGGTTAATTAGTAAACATAGTTTTTGTCTCTCTGTTAGAGGAGTCTGCTGGGTTTCGCCGACCGCGTCAAGAAAGATGTGAATAGATTTTTTCCAGTGACGCCATGTGTCTGCTGCGACTGCGTCCGATTTACTGGCGTCCACATCTAGTCGGTCTGGTTTCAGATATTTTTCCATTTTTTACTTTTTAGTTGAATAAATTGTTGTGTAGATGAATGACGAAATGAGACTGAAGATTTATATAGCTTGTATAAAGCTTTATTCAGCTAAAAAGAGCGCCGGCAAAAAAAAAAAAAAAAAAAAAACAACGGGGAAAGAGAGATGGCCGATCGCTGCTGCTACTACTGTCTCCCAGAAGGAGAGAGAAACAGGGGAGGTAATTCGGGGTAGGAAAGAAAAAGAAGAGTTCTTTTATTTGCAGGTTAACCTTAAAAATATTTTTAATATTTCACGAACATTACGATGAGCAGTATCCCTTCAATATTTTCATGAAAAAATAATATGATTATAAAATATTTTTAATATTTCAGAAACGTTCATTCAATATTTTCACAAAAAAATAATATAATTATAAAAATATGGTACTTGTATAGTTTAACAAAGACATTAAAAAATGAATAATATTGAGAAAAGTTTAAATTGTATATATCTGTTATGGAACGAAGTTCTCCGAAAAAAAAAATCTTAATTTCATCAAGTATTTTTTTTTTTTTACAGCGGAAAAACACGTTTTTATGAGAGCGCATTAAAGACAGACATCTTGGATTAAAAAAAAAATGTTTGAATCTTAGAAACACCATGAGAGATAACTTGAGTCAAAGCGCCGACACTCCCTCCCCATCTTTAATACTAGTTTTTCTTCCTAAAATCGAACTTTATGCTCGGTATCATAACAAATAGTTTTTTCGCTTGTAAAAAAAAGGGTAAAATCCCTTGAGAGCATACGGTGGTTATATGAGAAAATAAAGCTGTGTACGACGACGCATAAGAAATGTTTCTTTTCTGTGCCGTATGTTATACATTAGTACATTAGGGGTCATTTCGAGTTGAAAGTTTATTTACTGCACCCATCTGAACTAGAGAAAATCATGATTTAAATGTTGTGTTTTTTTTTTTTGCTTGAACTTTGCGCTTTTCGGATTTTGTTATGTTTTATTTTCTTGGTGGATATTTGGGGGGTTATCAGAGATTATAGGTATAAGTAAAAACATTAGAAACACTTCAAACAGTGGTGAAGGCACTTAAACCATAAAACATAACGGTAACATAAGTGCATACGCACCAAAATTGTTTTTGTTTTGTTTTGTCTGTTAGTTAAATCCGGCTAAAAAATAATAATAAAAATAAAAAATAATCCGAAAACTGCAAAGTTCAAGCAAAATTTAAATTTTTATTTGTTACGTTTGAATAAAAAAATATTATTAAAAGAAAAACAGTCGTGTTCTCGTCGAGTAATTTTTTTATTCGAGAAAATAAAAGGTGCTCATTTTTGTTTACAAGTTCTAATCTGGACTTGCACCAATTTTGTTGTTAATAATTACCTATAGCTATAATCTCTGCCCCCCCCTAAAAAACGGCAAAAATAAATCCACCAAGAAAATAAAACATAACAAAATAATCCGAAAAGCGCAAAGTTCAAGCAAAAAGAAAAAGAAAAAAAAGCCAGTTGTCAATTTGATCTCAGTTCGTTTTCCGGTACGCTCGATCTGAATTTTTGATCACCCGTCTGGTCGGCCATATTAGATATTCATCGTTAGTTATTTAGACGAGACATACACATTTAAATCATGATTTTCTCTAGTTCAGATGGCTGCAGTAAATACACTTTTAACTCGAAATTACCGCTAATGTACTAATGTATAACATAAGACACGGAAAATAAACATTTATAATGCGTCGTACACAGCTTTATTTTCTCATATAACCACCGTACGCTCTCAAGGGATTTTACCCTTTTTTTTACAAGCGAAAAAACTATTTGTATATAGCTTCATTTTCTCATATAACCACCATATGCTCTCAATGGATATTGTCGGAATTTATCTTGCTTCCAGATAAATTCGACGTGGAACGAAGAAGAAGCTTTATTTACAATAAGTTGCATTGTGGGCATTAAACTTAAACGCCAACGTAGCACATGAAAAAAGTAACATGCAATGAAAAAATAACAACACTGCTGGTTCTTATAAAGAAGTTGTGTGTATCCATTAACGAATACAACAAGAATGTACAAAATAGTAGTATCTCCTAATCACACTCGCATATGAAATTAATTTTAGGAGCGTACTCACAATTGAAAGCCTGTTAGGCAATTGGCCTTTTTCTTTTTTTTCTTTAAAGTTCTTTTAGAATTTTCCTTCCATCAATGCTGCACGAAAACCGTAGACACACATGTATTACAGGACCAAGACCTCGTCACTTGTCCGGATAGGAAATTCCATAATACCTTGTCACGTAAAAGGTATTTTCTTTAAATTCCACTCCTTGTAAAATAATGATAAAATAAATACGTGCAAAACGCAGCCATGTAGTTAATTTCCAGAAGCCTGTCTCATCACAGCCGGATATTAATTTCTTGCCGGGTTTGCTTCTTTGAAGGAGGGCTCGTCAAAATTCCATTTTCAGCGCCTGGCAATGAACACGTTCACTCTCCATGGCAGCAGAATTTTAAAAGAGACCGAAATACGCGCTGAGCTCGTGACGTCATTACAGAGCTAGAATTTCCCTTTTCTTTAATTAAAGGGAGGTTCGTACAAACCGAAAATATACGAAACTAAACATCATAATGGGTAGAAAACACAAAAAATCATATATAAGAACCAGATAAACAATAATAAATGTAAACAGGGGGGGATGTACCATTATTGGTACAAAAAAAATCCAACAATATTACCAAAAAAACTACTTGATATTTTTTTCGGAGAACTTTGTTCCATAACAGATACGTACAATCTAAATTTTTTCGATATTTTCATATTTTAATGTCTTGGTTAAACTGTACAAGTACCAAAAATATTTTTATTATTTCACAAACATTACGATAATGAAACTTTATTCAATATTTTTATGAAAAATATAATTATAAAAATATTTTTAATATTTCACAAACATTACGATAAGCAATATTTATTCAATATTTTCATGAAAAAATATAATTATAAAAATATTTTTAATATTTCACAAACATTACGATAAGCAGTATTCATTCCATATTTTCATGAAAAAATATAATTATAAAAATATTTTTAATATTTAACAAACATTACCATAAGCAATATTCATTCAATATTTTCATGAAAAAATATAATTATAAAAATATTTTTAATATTTCACAAACTTTACGATAAGCAGTATTCATTCAATATTTTCATGAAAAAATATAATTATAAAAATATTTTTAATATTTCACAAACATTACCATAAGCAGTATTCATTCAATATTTTCACAAAAAAATATAATTATAAAAATATTTTTAATATTTCACAAACATTACGATAAGCAATATTTATTCAATATTTTCACAAAAAAATATAATTATAAAAATATTTTTAATATTTCACAAACATTACGATAAGCAGTATTTATTCAATATTTTCATGAAAAAATATAATTATAAAAATATTTTTAATATTTCACAAACATTACCCTAAGCAGTATTCATTCAATATTTTCATGAAAATATATAATTATAAAAATATTTTTAATATTTCACAAACATTACGATAAGCAATATTTATTCAATAGTTTCATAAAAAATATAATTATAAAAATATTTCTAATATTTAACAAACATTACGGTAAGCAATATTTATTCAATATTTTCACAAAAAAATATAATTATAAACATATTTTTAATATTTAACAAACATTACGATAAGCAGTATTCATTCAATATTTTCACAAAAAAATATAATTATAAAAATATTTTTAATATTTCACAAACATTACGATAAGCAGTATTCATTCAATATTTTCACAAAAAAATATAATTATAAAAATATTTTTAATATTTCACAAACATTACGATAAGCAGTATTCATTCAATATTTTCACAAAAAAATATAATTATAAAAATATTTTTAATATTTCACAAACATTACGGTAAGCAATATTTATTCAATATTTTCATGAAAAAATATAATTATAAAAATATTATTAATATTTCACAAACATTACGATAACCAATATTTATTCAATATTTTCATGGAAAAATATAACTATAAAAATATTTTTAATATTTCACAAACATTACGATAAGCAGTATTTATTCAATATTTTCATGAAAAAATATAATTATAAAAATATTTTTAATATTTCACAAACATTACAATAGGCAGTATTCATTCAATATTTTCATGAAAAAATATAATTGTAAAAATATTTTTAATATTTCACAAACATTACGATAAGCAATATTTATTCAATATTTTCATGGAAAAATATAATTATAAAAATATTTTTAATATTTCACAAACATTACGATGATCAGTATTTATTCAATATATTCATGAAAAATATAATTATAAAAATATTTTTAATATTTCAAAAACATTACGATAATCAGTATTCATTCAATATTTTCATGAAAAATATAATTATAAAAATATTTGTAATATTTCACAAACATTACGATAAGCAATATTCATTCAATATTTTCATGAAAAAATATAATTATAAAAATATTTTTAATATTTCACAAACATTACGATAAGCAGTATTCATTCAATATTTTCATGAAAACATATTATTATAAAAATATTTTTAATATTTCACAAACATTACCATAAGCAGTATTCATTCAATATTTTCACAAAAAAATATAATTATAAAAATATTTTTAATATTTCACAAACATTAGGATAAGCAATATTCATTCAATATTTTCATGAAAACATATAATTATAAAAATATTTTTAATATTTCACATACATTACCATAAGCAGTATTCATTCAATATTTTCACAAAAAAATATAATTATAAAAATATTTTTAATATTTCACAAACATTACGATAAGCAATATTTATTCAATATTTTCACAAAAAAATATAATTATAAACATATTTTTAATATTTCACACACATTACGATAAGCAGTATTCATTCAATATTTTCACAAAAATATTATTATAAAATTTATTTTTAATATTTCACAAACATTACGATAAGCAGTATTTATTCAATATTTTCATGACAAAATATAATTATAAAAATATTTTTAATATTTCACAAACATTACCATAAGCAGTATTCATTCAATATTTTCACAAAAATATATAATTATAAAAATATTTTTAATATTTCACAAACATTACGATAAGCAATATTTATTCTATAGTTTCATGAAAAATATAATTATAAAAATATTTTTAATATTTAACAAACATTACGATAAGCAATATTTATTCAATATTTTCACAAAAAAATATAATTATAAACATATTTTTAATATTTCACAAACATTACGATAAGCAGTATTCATTCAATATTTTCACAAAAAAATATAATTATAAAAATATTTTTAATATTTCACGAACATTACGATAAGCAGTATTCATTCAATATTTTCACAAAAAAATATGATTATAAAAATATTTTTAATATTTCAAAAACATTACGATAAGCAGTATTCATTCAATATTTTCACAAAAAAATATAATTATAAAAATATTTTTAATATTTCACAAACATTACGGTAAGCAATATTTATTCAATATTTTCATGAAAAAATATAATTATAAAAATATTATTAATATTTCACAAAAATTACGATAACCAATATTTATTCAATATTTTCATGGAAAAATATAATTATAAAAATATTTTTAATATTTCACAAACATTACGATAAGCAGTATTTATTCAATATTTTCATGAAAAAATATAATTATAAAAATATTTTTAATATTTAACAAACATTACGATAAGCAATATTCATTCAATATTTTCATGAAAAAATATAATTGTAAAAATATTTTTAATATTTCACAAACATTACGATAAGCAGTATTCATTCAATATTTTCACAAAAAATATAATTATAAAAATATTTTTAATATTTCACAAACATTACGGTAAGCAATATTTATTCAATATTTTCATGAAAAAATATAATTATAAAAATATTATTAATATTTCACAAAAATTACGATAACCAATATTTATTCAATATTTTCATGGAAAAATATAATTATAAAAATATTTTTAATATTTCACAAACATTACGATAAGCAGTATTTATTCAATATTTTCATGAAAAAATATAATTATAAAAATATTTTTAATATTTCACAAACATTACCCTAAGCAGTATTCATTCAATATTTTCATGAAAATATATAATTATAAAAATATTTTTAATATTTCACAAACATTACGATAAGCAATATTTATTCAATAGTTTCATAAAAAATATAATTATAAAAATATTTCTAATATTAAACAAACATCACGGTAAGCAATATTTATTCAATATTTTCACAAAAAAATATAATAATAAACATATTTTTAATATTTAACAAACATTACGATAAGCAGTATTCATTCAATATTTTCACAAAAAAATATAATTATAAAAATATTTTTAATATTTCACAAACATTACGATAAGCAGTATTCATTCAATATTTTCACAAAAAAATATAATTATAAAAATATTTTTAATATTTCACAAACATTACGATAAGCAGTATTCATTCAATATTTTCACAAAAAAATATAATTATAAAAATATTTTTAATATTTCACAAACATTACGGTAAGCAATATTTATTCAATATTTTCTTGAAAAAATATAATTATAAAAATATTATTAATATTTCACAAACATTACGATAACCAATATTTATTCAATATTTTCATGGAAAAATATAACTATAAAAATATTTTTAATATTTCACAAACATTACGATAAGCAGTATTTATTCAATATTTTCATGAAAAAATATAATTATAAAAATATTTTTAATATTTCACAAACATTACAATAGGCAGTATTCATTCAATATTTTCATGAAAAAATATAATTGTAAAAATATTTTTAATATTTCACAAACATTACGATAAGCAATATTTATTCAATATTTTCATGGAAAAATATAATTATAAAAATATTTTTAATATTTCACAAACATTACGATGATCAGTATTTATTCAATATATTCATGAAAAATATAATTATAAAAATATTTTTAATATTTCAAAAACATTACGATAATCAGTATTCATTCAATATTTTCATGAAAAATATAATTATAAAAATATTTGTAATATTTCACAAACATTACGATAAGCAATATTCATTCAATATTTTCATGAAAAAATATAATTATAAAAATATTTTTAATATTTCACAAACATTATGATAAGCAGTATTCATTCAATATTTTCATGAAAACATATAATTATAAAAATATTTTTTATATTTCACAAACATTACCATAAGCAGTATTCATTCAATATTTTCACAAAAAAATATAATTATAAAAATATTTTTAATATTTCACAAACATTAGGATAAGCAATATTCATTCAATATTTTCATGAAAACATATAATTATAAAAATATTTTTAATATTTCACATACATTACCATAAGCAGTATTCATTCAATATTTTCACAAAAAAATATAATTATAAAAATATTTTTAATATTTCACAAACATTACGATAAGCAATATTTATTCAATATTTTCACAAAAAAATATAATTATAAACATATTTTTAATATTTCACACACATTACGATAAGCAGTATTCATTCAATATTTTCACAAAAAATATTATTATAAAATTTATTTTTAATATTTCACAAACATTACGATAAGCAGTATTTATTCAATATTTTCATGACAAAATATAATTATAAAAATATTTTTAATATTTCACAAACATTACCATAAGCAGTATTCATTCAATATTTTCACAAAAATATATAATTATAAAAATATTTTTAATATTTCACAAACATTACGATAAGCAATATTTATTCTATAGTTTCATGAAAAATATAATTATAAAAATATTTTTAATATTTAACAAACATTACGATAAGCAATATTTATTCAATATTTTCACAAAAAAATATAATTATAAACATATTTTTAATATTTCACAAACATTACGATAAGCAGTATTCATTCAATATTTTCACAAAAAAATATAATTATAAAAATATTTTTAATATTTCACGAACATTACGATAAGCAGTATTCATTCAATATTTTCACAAAAAAATATGATTATAAAAATATTTTTAATATTTCAAAAACATTACGATAAGCAGTATTCATTCAATATTTTCACAAAAAAATATAATTATAAAAATATTTTTAATATTTCACAAACATTACGGTAAGCAATATTTATTCAATATTTTCATGAAAAAATATAATTATAAAAATATTATTAATATTTCACAAAAATTACGATAACCAATATTTATTCAATATTTTCATGGAAAAATATAATTATAAAAATATTTTTAATATTTCACAAACATTACGATAAGCAGTATTTATTCAATATTTTCATGAAAAAATATAATTATAAAAATATTTTTAATATTTAACAAACATTACGATAAGCAATATTCATTCAATATTTTCATGAAAAAATATAATTGTAAAAATATTTTTAATATTTCACAAACATTACGATAAGCAGTATTCATTCAATATTTTCACAAAAAAATATAATTATAAAAATATTTTTAATATTTCACAAACATTACGGTAAGCAATATTTATTCAATATTTTCATGAAAAAATATAATTATAAAAATATTATTAATATTTCACAAACATTACGATAACCAATATTTATTCAATATTTTCATGGAAAAATATAATTATAAAAACATTTTTGAAATTTCACAAACATTACGATAAGCAGTATTTATTCAATATTTTCATGAAAAAATATAATTATAAAAATATTTTTAATATTTCACAAACATTACGATAAGCAGTATTCATTCAATATTTTCATGAAAAAATATAATTGTAAAAATATTTTTAATATTTCACAAACATTACGATAAGCAATATTTATTCAATATTTTCATGGAAAAATATAATTATAAAAATATTTTTAATATTTCAAAAACATTACCATAAGCAGTATTCATTCAATATTTTCACAAAAAAATATAATTATAAATATATTTTTAATATTTCACAAACATTACGATAAGCAATATTCATTCAATATTTTCATGAAAACATATAATTATAAAAATATTTTTAATATTTCACAAACATTACCATAAGCAGTATTCATTCAATATTTTATCAAAAAAATATAATTATAAAAATATTTTTAATATTTCACAAACATTACGATAAGCAGTATTCATTCAATATTTTCACAAAAAAATATAATTATAAAAATATTTTTAATATTTCACAAAAATTACGGTAAGCAATATTTATTCAATATTTTCTTGAAAAAATATAATTATAAAAATATTATTAATATTTCACAAACATTACGATAACCAATATTTATTCAATATTTTCATGGAAAAATATAACTATAAAAATATTTTTAATATTTCACAAACATTACGATAAGCAGTATTTATTCAATATTTTCATGAAAAAATATAATTATAAAAATATTTTTAATATTTCACAAACATTACAATAGGCAGTATTCATTCAATATTTTCATGAAAAAATATAATTGTAAAAATATTTTTAATATTTCACAAACATTACGATAAGCAATATTTATTCAATATTTTCATGGAAAAATATAATTATAAAAATATTTTTAATATTTCACAAACATTACGATGATCAGTATTTATTCAATATATTCATGAAAAATATAATTATAAAAATATTTTTAATATTTCAAAAACATTACGATAATCAGTATTCATTCAATATTTTCATGAAAAATATAATTATAAAAATATTTGTAATATTTCACAAACATTACGATAAGCAATATTCATTCAATATTTTCATGAAAAAATATAATTATAAAAATATTTTTAATATTTCACAAACATTACGATAAGCAGTATTCATTCAATATTTTCATGAAAACATATAATTATAAAAATATTTTTAATATTTCACAAACATTACCATAAGCAGTATTCATTCAATATTTTCACAAAAAAATATAATTATAAAAATATTTTTAATATTTCACAAACATTAGGATAAGCAATATTCATTCAATATTTTCATGAAAACATATAATTATAAAAATATTTTTAATATTTCACATACATTACCATAAGCAGTATTCATTCAATATTTTCACAAAAAAATATAATTATAAAAATATTTTTAATATTTCACAAACATTACGATAAGCAATATTTATTCAATATTTTCACAAAAAAATATAATTATAAACATATTTTTAATATTTCACACACATTACGATAAGCAGTATTCATTCAATATTTTCACAAAAAATATTATTATAAAATTTATTTTTAATATTTCACAAACAGTACGATAAGCAGTATTTATTCAATATTTTCATGACAAAATATAATTATAAAAATATTTTTAATATTTCACAAACATTACCATAAGCAGTATTCATTCAATATTTTCACAAAAATATATAATTATAAAAATATTTTTAATATTTCACAAACATTACGATAAGCAATATTTATTCTATAGTTTCATGAAAAATATAATTATAAAAATATTTTTAATATTTAACAAACATTACGATAAGCAATATTTATTCAATATTTTCACAAAAAAATATAATTATAAACATATTTTTAATATTTCACAAACATTACGATAAGCAGTATTCATTCAATATTTTCACAAAAAAATATAATTATAAAAATATTTTTAATATTTCACGAACATTACGATAAGCAGTATTCATTCAATATTTTCACAAAAAAATATGATTATAAAAATATTTTTAATATTTCAAAAACATTACGATAAGCAGTATTCATTCAATATTTTCACAAAAAAATATAATTATAAAAATATTTTTAATATTTCACAAACATTACGGTAAGCAATATTTATTCAATATTTTCATGAAAAAATATAATTATAAAAATATTATTAATATTTCACAAAAATTACGATAACCAATATTTATTCAATATTTTCATGGAAAAATATAATTATAAAAATATTTTTAATATTTCACAAACATTACGATAAGCAGTATTTATTCAATATTTTCATGAAAAAATATAATTATAAAAATATTTTTAATATTTAACAAACATTACGATAAGCAATATTCATTCAATATTTTCATGAAAAAATATAATTGTAAAAATATTTTTAATATTTCACAAACATTACGATAAGCAGTATTCATTCAATATTTTCACAAAAAAATATAATTATAAAAATATTTTTAATATTTCACAAACATTACGGTAAGCAATATTTATTCAATATTTTCATGAAAAAATATAATTATAAAAATATTATTAATATTTCACAAACATTACGATAACCAATATTTATTCAATATTTTCATGGAAAAATATAATTATAAAAACATTTTTGAAATTTCACAAACATTACGATAAGCAGTATTTATTCAATATTTTCATGAAAAAATATAATTATAAAAATATTTTTAATATTTCACAAACATTACGATAAGCAGTATTCATTCAATATTTTCATGAAAAAATATAATTGTAAAAATATTTTTAATATTTCACAAACATTACGATAAGCAATATTTATTCAATATTTTCATGGAAAAATATAATTATAAAAATATTTTTAATATTTCAAAAACATTACCATAAGCAGTATTCATTCAATATTTTCACAAAAAAATATAATTATAAATATATTTTTAATATTTCACAAACATTACGATAAGCAATATTCATTCAATATTTTCATGAAAACATATAATTATAAAAATATTTTTAATATTTCACAAACATTACCATAAGCAGTATTCATTCGATATTTTCACAAAAAAATATAATTATAAAAATATTTTTAATATTTCACAAACATTACGATAAGCAATATTTATTCAATATTTTCACAAAAAAATATAATTATAAAAATATTTTTAATATTTCACAAACATTACGGTAAGCAATATTCATTCAATATTTTCATGAAGAAATATAATTATAAAAATATTTTTAATATTTCACAAACATTACCATAAGCAGTATTCATTCAATATTTTCACAAAGAAATATAATTATAAAAATATTTTTAATATTTCACAAACATTAGGATAAGCAATATTCATTCAATATTTTCATGAAAACATATAATTATAAAAATATTTTTAATATTTCACAAACATTACCATAAGCAGTATTCATTCAATATTTTCACAAAAAAATATAATTATAAAAATATTTTTAATATTTCACAAACATTACGATAAGCAATATTTATTCAATATTTTCACAAAAAAATATAATTATAAACATATTTTTAATATTTCACACACATTACGATATTTTCACAAAAATATTATTATAAAATTATTTTTAATATTTCACAAACATTACGATAAGCAGTATTTATTCAATATTTTCATGACAAAATATAATTATAAAAATATTTTTAATATTTCACAAACATTACCATAAGCAGTATTCATTCAATATTTTCACAAAAATATATAATTATAAAAATATTTTTAATATTTCACAAACATTACGATAAGCAATATTTATTCTATAGTTTCATGAAAAATATAATTATAAAAATATTTTTAATATTTAACAAACATTACGGTAAGCAATATTTATTCAATATTTTCACAAAAAAATATAATTATAAACATATTTTTAATATTTCACAAACATTACGATAAGCAGTATTCATTCAATATTTTCACAAAAAAATATAATTATAAAAATATTTTTAATATTTCACGAACATTACGATAAGCAGTATTCATTCAATATTTTCACAAAAAAATATAATTATAAAAATATTTTTAATATTTCACAAACATTACGATAAGCAGTATTCATTCAATATTTTCACAAAAAAATATAATTATAAAAATATTTTTAATATTTCACAAACATTACGGTAAGCAATATTTATTCAATATTTTCATGAAAAAATATAATTATAAAAATATTATTAATATTTCACAAAAATTACGATAACCAATATTTATTCAATATTTTCATGGAAAAATATAATTATAAAAATATTTTTAATATTTCACAAACATTACGCTAAGCAGTATTTATTCAATATTTTCATGAAAAAATATAATTATAAAAATATTTTTAATATTTAACAAACATTACGATAAGCAATATTCATTCAATATTTTCATGAAAAAATATAATTATAAAAATATTTTTAATATTTCACAAACATTACGATAAGCAGTATTCATTCAATATTTTCATGAAAAAATATAATTGTAAAAATATTTTTAATATTTCACAAACATTACGATAAGCAGTATTCATTCAATATTTTCACAAAAAAATATAATTATAAAAATATTTTTAATATTTCACAAACATTACGGTAAGCAATATTTATTCAATATTTTCATGAAAAAATATAATTATAAAAATATTATTAATATTTCACAAACATTACGATAACCAATATTTATTCAATATTTTCATGGAAAAATATAATTATAAAAACATTTTTAATATTTCACAAACATTACGATAAGCAGTATTTATTCAATATTTTCATGAAAAAATATAATTATAAAAATATTTTTAATATTTCACAAACATTACGATAAGCAGTATTCATTCAATATTTTCATGAAAAAATATAATTGTAAAAATATTTTTAATATTTCACAAACATTACGATAAGCAATATTTATTCAATATTTTCATGGAAAAATATGATTATAAAAATATTTTTAATATTTCAAAAACATTACCATAAGCAGTATTCATTCAATATTTTCACAAAAAAATATAATTATAAATATATTTTTAATATTTCACAAACATTACGATAAGCAATATTCATTCAATATTTTCATGAAAACATATAATTATAAAAATATTTTTAATATTTCACAAACATTACCATAAGCAGTATTCATTCAATATTTTCACAAAAAAATATAATTATAAAAATATTTTTAATATTTCGCAAACATTACGATAAGCAATATTTATTCAATATTTTCACAAAAAAATATAATTATAAAAATATTTTTAATATTTCACAAACATTACGGTAAGCAATATTTATTCAATATTTTCATGAAGAAATATAATTATAAATATATTATTAATATTTCACAAACATTACGATAACCAATATTTATTCAATATTTTCATGAAAAATATAATTATAAAAATATTTTTAATATTTCACAAACATTACGATAAGCAGTATTTATTCAATATTTTCATGACATAATATAATTATAAAAATATTTTTAATATTTCACAAACATTACCATAAGCAATATTTATTCTATAGTTTCATGAAAAATATAATTATAAAAATATTTTTAATATTTCACAAACATTACGATAAGCAATATTTATTCAATATTTTCATGGAAAAATATAATTATAAACATATTTTTAATATTTCACAAACAGTACGATAAGCAGTATTTATTCAATATTTTCATGAAAAAATATAATTGTAAAAATATTTTTAATATTTAACAAACATTACGATAAGCAATATTCATTCAATATTTTCATGAAAAAATATAATTGTAAAAATATTTTTAATATTTCACAAACATTACGATAAGCAGTATTCATTCAATATTTTCACAAAAAAATATAATTATAAAAATATTTTTAATATTTCACAAACATTACGGTAAGCAATATTTATTCAATATTTTCATGAAAAAATATAATTATAAAAATATTATTAATATTTAACAAACATTACGATAACCAATATTTATTCAATATTTTCATGGAAAAATATAATTATAAAAATATTTTTAATATTTCACAAACATTACGATAAGCAGAATTTATTCAATATTTTCATGAAAAAATATAATTATAAAAATATTTTTAAGATTTCACAAACATAACGATAAGCAGTATTCATTCAATATTTTCATGAAAAAATATAATTGTAAAAATATTTTTAATATTTCACAAACATTACGATAAGCAATATTTATTCAATATTTTCATGGAAAAATATAATTGTAAAAATATTTTTAATATTTCACAAACATTACGATAAGCAGTATTTATTCAATATTTTCATGAAAAAATATAATTGTAAAAATATTTTTAATATTTCACAAACATTACGATAAGCAGTATTCATTCAATATTTTCACAAAAAAATATAATTATAAAAATATTTTTAATATTTAACAAACATTACGGTAAGCAATATTTATTCAATATTTTCATGAAAAAATATAATTATAAAAATATTATTAATATTTAACAAACATTACGATAACCAATATTTATTCAATATTTTCATGGAAAAATATAATTATAAAAATATTTTTAATATTTCACAAACATTACGATAAGCAGAATTTATTCAATATTTTCATGAAAAAATATAATTATAAAAATATTTTTAATATTTCACAAACATTACGATAAGCAGTATTCATTCAATATTTTCATGAAAAAATATAATTGTAAAAATATTTTTAATATTTCACAAACATTACGATAAGCAGTATTCATTCAATATTTTCACAGAAAAATATAATTATAAAAATATTTTTAATATTTCACAAACATTACGGTAAGCAATATTTATTCAATATTTTCATGAAAAAATATAATTATAAAAATATTATTAATATTTCACAAACATTACGATAACCAATATTTATTCAATATTTTCATGGAAAAATATAATTATAAAAATATTTTTAATATTTCACAAACATTACGATAAGCAGAATTTATTCAATATTTTCATGAAAAAATATAATTATAAAAATATGTTTAATATTTCACAAACATTACGATAAGCAGTATTCATTTAATATTTTCATGAAAAAATATAATTGTAAAAATATTTTTAATATTTCACAAACATTACGATAAGCAATATTTATTCAATATTTTCATGGAAAAATATAATTATAAAAATATTTTTAATATTTCAAAAACATTACGATAATCAGTATTTATTCAATATTTTCATGAAAAATATAATTATAAAAATATTTTTAATATTTCAAAAACATTACGATAATCAGTATTCATTCAATATTTTCATGAAAAATATAATTATAAAAATATTTTTAATATTTCACAAACATTACGATAAGCAATATTCATTCAATATTTTCATGAAAAAATATAATTATAAAAATATTATTAATATTTCACAAACATTACGATAAGCAATATTCATTCAACATTTTTATGAAAACATATAATTATAAAAATATTTTTAATATTTCACAAACATTACCATAAGCAGTATTCATTCAATATTTTCACAAAAAATATAATTATAAAAATATTTTTAATATTTCACAAACATTACGATAAGCAATATTTATTCAATATTTTCACAAAAAAATATAATTGTAAAAATATTTTTAATATTTCACAAACATTACGGTAAGCAATATTTATTCAATATTTTCATGAAAAAATATAATTATAAAAATATTATTAATATTTCACAAACATTACGATAACCAATATTTATTCAATATTTTCATGAAAAATATAATTATAAAAATATTTTTAATATTTCACAAACATTACGATAAGCAGTATTTATTCAATATTTTCATGACATAATATAATTATAAAAATATTTTTAATATTTCACAAACATTACGATAAGCAGTATTCATTCGATATTTTCATGAAAAAATATAATTGTAAAAATATTTTTAATATTTCACAAACATTACGATAAGCAATATTTATTCAATATTTTCATGGAAAAATATAATTATAAAAATATTTTTAATATTTCACAAACATTACGATAAGCAGTATTTATTCAATATTTTCATGAAAAAATATAATTATAAAAATATTTTTAATATTTAACAAACATTACGATAAGCAATATTCATTCAATATTTTCATGAAAAAATATAATTGTAAAAATATTTTTAATATTTCACAAACATTACGATAAGCAGTATTCATTCAATATTTTCACAAAAAAATATAACTATAAAAATATTTTTAATATTTCACAAACATTACGGTAAGCAATATTTATTCAATATTTTCATGAAAAAATATAATTATAAAAATATTATTAATATTTCACAAACATTACGATAACCAATATTTATTCAATATTTTCATGGAAAAATATAATTATAAAAATATTTTTAATATTTAACAAACATTACGATAAGCAGTATTTATTCAATATTTTCATGAAAAAATATAATTATAAAAATATTTTTAATATTTCACAAACATTACGATAAGCAGTATTCATTCAATATTTTCATGAAAAAATATAATTGTAAAAATATTTTTAATATTTCACAAACATTAGGATAAGCAATATTCATTCAATATTTTCATGAAAACATATAATTATAAAAATATTTTTAATATTTCACAAACATTACCATAAGCAGTATTCATTCAATATTTTCACAAAAAAATATAATTATAAAAATATTTTTAATATTTCACAAACATTACGATAAGCAATATTTATTCAATATTTTCACAAAAAAATATAATTATAAACATATTTTTAATATTTCACACACATTACGATAAGCAGTATTCATTCAATATTTTCACAAAAAATATTATTATAAAATTTTTTTTAATATTTCACAAACATTACGATAAGCAGTATTTATTCAATATTTTCATGACAAAATATAATTATAAAAATATTTTTAATATTTCACAAACATTACCATAAGCAGTATTCATTCAATATTTTCACAAAAATATATAATTATAAAAATATTTTTAATATTTCACAAACATTACGATAAGCAATATTTATTCTATAGTTTCATGAAAAATATAATTATAAAAATATTTTTAATATTTAACAAACATTACGATAAGCAATATTTATTCAATATTTTCACAAAAAAATATAATTATAAACATATTTTTAATATTTCACAAACATTACGATAAGCAGTATTCATTCAATATTTTCACAAAAAAATATAATTATAAAAATATTTTTAATATTTCACGAACATTACGATATACAGTATTCATTCAATATTTTCACAAAAAAATATAATTATAAAAATATTTTTAATATTTCACAAACATTACGATAAGCAGTATTCATTCAATATTTTAACAAAAAAATATAATTATAAAAATATTTTTAATATTTCACAAACATTACGGTAAGCACAATTTATTCAATATTTTCATGAAAAAATATAATTATAAAAATATTATTAATATTTCACAAAAATTACGATAACCAATATTTATTCAATATTTTCATGGAAAAATATAATTATAAAAATATTTTTAATATTTCACAAACATTACGATAAGCAGTATTTATTCAATATTTTCATGAAAAAATATAATTATAAAAATATTTTTAATATTTAACAAACATTACGATAAGCAATATTCATTCAATATTTTCATGAAAAAATATAATTGTAAAAATATTTTTAATATTTCACAAACATTACGATAAGCAGTATTCATTCAATATTTTCACAAAAAAATATAATTATAAAAATATTTTTAATATTTCACAAACATTACGGTAAGCAATATTTATTCAATATTTTCATGAAAAAATATAATTATAAAAATATTATTAATATTTCACAAACATTACGATAACCAATATTTATTCAATATTTTCATGGAAAAATATAATTATAAAAACATTTTTAATATTTCACAAACATTACGATAAGCAGTATTTATTAAATATTTTCATGAAAAAATATAATTATAAAAATATTTTTAATATTTCACAAACATTACGATAAGCAGTATTCATTCAATATTTTCATGAAAAAATATAATTGTAAAAATATTTTTAATATTTCACAAACATGACGATAAGCAATATTTATTCAATATTTTCATGGAAAAATATAATTATAAAAATATTTTTAATATTTCAAAAACATTACCATAAGCAGTATTCATTCAATATTTTCACAAAAAAATATAATTATAAATATATTTTTAATATTTCACAAACATTACGATAAGCAATATTCATTCAATATTTTCATGAAAACATATAATTATAAAAATATTTTTAATATTTCACAAACATTACCATAAGCAGTATTCATTCAATATTTTCACAAAAAAATATAATTATAAAAATATTTTTAATATTTCACAAACATTACGATAAGCAATATTTATTCAATATTTTCACAAAAAAATATAATTATAAAAATATTTTTAATATTTAACAAACATTACGATAAGCAATATTCATTCAATATTTTCATGAAAAAATATAATTGTAAAAATATTTTTAATATTTCACAAACATTACGATAAGCAGTATTCATTCAATATTTTCACAAAAAAATATAATTATAAAAATATTTTTAATATTTCACAAACATTACGGTAAGCAATATTTATTCAATATTTTCATGAAAAAATATAATTATAAAAATATTATTAATATTTCACAAACATTACGATAACCAATATTTATTCAATATTTTCATGGAAAAATATAATTATAAAAACATTTTTGAAATTTCACAAACATTACGATAAGCAGTATTTATTCAATATTTTCATGAAAAAATATAATTATAAAAATATTTTTAATATTTCACAAACATTACGATAAGCAGTATTCATTCAATATTTTCATGAAAAAATATAATTGTAAAAATATTTTTAATATTTCACAAACATTACGATAAGCAATATTTATTCAATATTTTCATGGAAAAATATAATTATAAAAATATTTTTAATATTTCAAAAACATTACCATAAGCAGTATTCATTCAATATTTTCACAAAAAAATATAATTATAAATATATTTTTAATATTTCACAAACATTACGATAAGCAATATTCATTCAATATTTTCATGAAAACATATAATTATAAAAATATTTTTAATATTTCACAAACATTACCATAAGCAGTATTCATTCAATATTTTCACAAAAAAATATAATTATAAAAATATTTTTAATATTTCACAAACATTACGATAAGCAATATTTATTCAATATTTTCACAAAAAAATATAATTATAAAAATATTTTTAATATTTCACAAACATTACGGTAAGCAATATTCATTCAATATTTTCATGAAGAAATATAATTATAAAAATATTTTTAATATTTCACAAACATTACCATAAGCAGTATTCATTCAATATTTTCACAAAGAAATATAATTATAAAAATATTTTTAATATTTCACAAACATTAGGATAAGCAATATTCATTCAATATTTTCATGAAAACATATAATTATAAAAATATTTTTAATATTTCACAAACATTACCATAAGCAGTATTCATTCAATATTTTCACAAAAAAATATAATTATAAAAATATTTTTAATATTTCACAAACATTACGATAAGCAATATTTATTCAATATTTTCACAAAAAAATATAATTATAAACATATTTTTAATATTTCACACACATTACGATATTTTCACAAAAATATTATTATAAAATTATTTTTAATATTTCACAAACATTACGATAAGCAGTATTTATTCAATATTTTCATGACAAAATATAATTATAAAAATATTTTTAATATTTCACAAACATTACCATAAGCAGTATTCATTCAATATTTTCACAAAAATATATAATTATAAAAATATTTTTAATATTTCACAAACATTACGATAAGCAATATTTATTCTATAGTTTCATGAAAAATATAATTATAAAAATATTTTTAATATTTAACAAACATTACGGTAAGCAATATTTATTCAATATTTTCACAAAAAAATATAATTATAAACATATTTTTAATATTTCACAAACATTACGATAAGCAGTATTCATTCAATATTTTCACAAAAAAATATAATTATAAAAATATTTTTAATATTTCACGAACATTACGATAAGCAGTATTCATTCAATATTTTCACAAAAAAATATAATTATAAAAATATTTTTAATATTTCACAAACATTACGATAAGCAGTATTCATTCAATATTTTCACAAAAAAATATAATTATAAAAATATTTTTAATATTTCACAAACATTACGGTAAGCAATATTTATTCAATATTTTCATGAAAAAATATAATTATAAAAATATTATTAATATTTCACAAAAATTACGATAACCAATATTTATTCAATATTTTCATGGAAAAATATAATTATAAAAATATTTTTAATATTTCACAAACATTACGCTAAGCAGTATTTATTCAATATTTTCATGAAAAAATATAATTATAAAAATATTTTTAATATTTAACAAACATTACGATAAGCAATATTCATTCAATATTTTCATGAAAAAATATAATTGTAAAAATATTTTTAATATTTCACAAACATTACGATAAGCAGTATTCATTCAATATTTTCACAAAAAAATATAATTATAAAAATATTTTTAATATTTCACAAACATTACGGTAAGCAATATTTATTCAATATTTTCATGAAAAAATATAATTATAAAAATATTATTAATATTTCACAAACATTACGATAACCAATATTTATTCAATATTTTCATGGAAAAATATAATTATAAAAACATTTTTAATATTTCACAAACATTACGATAAGCAGTATTTATTCAATATTTTCATGAAAAAATATAATTATAAAAATATTTTTAATATTTCACAAACATTACGATAAGCAGTATTCATTCAATATTTTCATGAAAAAATATAATTGTAAAAATATTTTTAATATTTCACAAACATGACGATAAGCAATATTTATTCAATATTTTCATGGAAAAATATAATTATAAAAATATTTTTAATATTTCAAAAACATTACCATAAGCAGTATTTATTCAATATTTTCACAAAAAAATATAATTATAAATATATTTTTAATATTTCACAAACATTACGATAAGCAATATTCATTCAATATTTTCATGAAAACATATAATTATAAAAATATTTTTAATATTTCACAAACATTACCATAAGCAGTATTCATTCAATATTTTCACAAAAAAATATAATTATAAAAATATTTTTAATATTTCACAAACATTACGATAAGCAATATTTATTCAATATTTTCACAAAAAAATATAATTATAAAAATATTTTTAATATTTAACAAACATTACGATAAGCAATATTCATTCAATATTTTCATGAAAAAATATAATTGTAAAAATATTTTTAATATTTCACAAACATTACGATAAGCAGTATTCATTCAATATTTTCACAAAAAAATATAATTATAAAAATATTTTTAATATTTCACAAACATTACGGTAAGCAATATTTATTCAATATTTTCATGAAAAAATATAATTATAAAAATATTATTAATATTTCACAAACATTACGATAACCAATATTTATTCAATATTTTCATGGAAAAATATAATTATAAAAACATTTTTGAAATTTCACAAACATTACGATAAGCAGTATTTATTCAATATTTTCATGAAAAAATATAATTATAAAAATATTTTTAATATTTCACAAACATTACGATAAGCAGTATTCATTCAATATTTTCATGAAAAAATATAATTGTAAAAATATTTTTAATATTTCACAAACATTACGATAAGCAATATTTATTCAATATTTTCATGGAAAAATATAATTATAAAAATATTTTTAATATTTCAAAAACATTACCATAAGCAGTATTCATTCAATATTTTCACAAAAAAATATAATTATAAATATATTTTTAATATTTCACAAACATTACGATAAGCAATATTCATTCAATATTTTCATGAAAACATATAATTATAAAAATATTTTTAATATTTCACAAACATTACCATAAGCAGTATTCATTCAATATTTTCACAAAAAAATATAATTATAAAAATATTTTTAATATTTCACAAACATTACGATAAGCAATATTTATTCAATATTTTCACAAAAAAATATAATTATAAAAATATTTTTAATATTTCACAAACATTACGGTAAGCAATATTCATTCAATATTTTCATGAAGAAATATAATTATAAAAATATTTTTAATATTTCACAAACATTACCATAAGCAGTATTCATTCAATATTTTCACAAAGAAATATAATTATAAAAATATTTTTAATATTTCACAAACATTAGGATAAGCAATATTCATTCAATATTTTCATGAAAACATATAATTATAAAAATATTTTTAATATTTCACAAACATTACCATAAGCAGTATTCATTCAATATTTTCACAAAAAAATATAATTATAAAAATATTTTTAATATTTCACAAACATTACGATAAGCAATATTTATTCAATATTTTCACAAAAAAATATAATTATAAACATATTTTTAATATTTCACACACATTACGATATTTTCACAAAAATATTATTATAAAATTATTTTTAATATTTCACAAACATTACGATAAGCAGTATTTATTCAATATTTTCATGACAAAATATAATTATAAAAATATTTTTAATATTTCACAAACATTACCATAAGCAGTATTCATTCAATATTTTCACAAAAATATATAATTATAAAAATATTTTTAATATTTCACAAACATTACGATAAGCAATATTTATTCTATAGTTTCATGAAAAATATAATTATAAAAATATTTTTAATATTTAACAAACATTACGGTAAGCAATATTTATTCAATATTTTCACAAAAAAATATAATTATAAACATATTTTTAATATTTCACAAACATTACGATAAGCAGTATTCATTCAATATTTTCACAAAAAAATATAATTATAAAAATATTTTTAATATTTCACGAACATTACGATAAGCAGTATTCATTCAATATTTTCACAAAAAAATATAATTATAAAAATATTTTTAATATTTCACAAACATTACGATAAGCAGTATTCATTCAATATTTTCACAAAAAAATATAATTATAAAAATATTTTTAATATTTCACAAACATTACGGTAAGCAATATTTATTCAATATTTTCATGAAAAAATATAATTATAAAAATATTATTAATATTTCACAAA
Organism: Euprymna scolopes; assembly: GCF_053919585.1. NCBI lineage: Eukaryota > Metazoa > Mollusca > Cephalopoda > Sepiida > Sepiolidae > Euprymna > Euprymna scolopes. Next base: position 43,741,322 of record NC_136527.1, read on the forward strand.
AATTACGATAACCAATATTTATTCAATATTTTCATGGAAAAATATAATTATAAAAATATTTTTAATATTTCACAAACATTACGCTAAGCAGTATTTATTCAATATTTTCATGAAAAAATATAATTATAAAAATATTTTTAATATTTAACAAACATTACGATAAGCAATATTCATTCAATATTTTCATGAAAAAATATAATTGTAAAAATATTTTTAATATTTCACAAACATTACGATAAGCAGTATTCATTCAATATTTTCACAAAAAAATATAATTATAAAAATATTTTTAATATTTCACAAACATTACGGTAAGCAATATTTATTCAATATTTTCATGAAAAAATATAATTATAAAAATATTATTAATATTTCACAAACATTACGATAACCAATATTTATTCAATATTTTCATGGAAAAATATAATTATAAAAACATTTTTAATATTTCACAAACATTACGATAAGCAGTATTTATTCAATATTTTCATGAAAAAATATAATTATAAAAATATTTTTAATATTTCACAAACATTACGATAAGCAGTATTCATTCAATATTTTCATGAAAAAATATAATTGTAAAAATATTTTTAATATTTCACAAACATTACGATAAGCAATATTTATTCAATATTTTCATGGAAAAATATGATTATAAAAATATTTTTAATATTTCAAAAACATTACCATAAGCAGTATTCATTCAATATTTTCACAAAAAAATATAATTATAAATATATTTTTAATATTTCACAAACATTACGATAAGCAATATTCATTCAATATTTTCATGAAAACATATAATTATAAAAATATTTTTAATATTTCACAAACATTACCATAAGCAGTATTCATTCAATATTTTCACAAAAAAATATAATTATAAAAATATTTTTAATATTTCGCAAACATTACGATAAGCAATATTTATTCAATATTTTCACAAAAAAATATAATTATAAAAATATTTTTAATATTTCACAAACATTACGGTAAGCAATATTTATTCAATATTTTCATGAAGAAATATAATTATAAATATATTATTAATATTTCACAAACATTACGATAACCAATATTTATTCAATATTTTCATGAAAAATATAATTATAAAAATATTTTTAATATTTCACAAACATTACGATAAGCAGTATTTATTCAATATTTTCATGACATAATATAATTATAAAAATATTTTTAATATTTCACAAACATTACCATAAGCAATATTTATTCTATAGTTTCATGAAAAATATAATTATAAAAATATTTTTAATATTTCACAAACATTACGATAAGCAATATTTATTCAATATTTTCATGGAAAAATATAATTATAAACATATTTTTAATATTTCACAAACAGTACGATAAGCAGTATTTATTCAATATTTTCATGAAAAAATATAATTGTAAAAATATTTTTAATATTTAACAAACATTACGATAAGCAATATTCATTCAATATTTTCATGAAAAAATATAATTGTAAAAATATTTTTAATATTTCACAAACATTACGATAAGCAGTATTCATTCAATATTTTCAGAAAAAAATATAATTATAAAAATATTTTTAATATTTCACAAACATTACGGTAAGCAATATTTATTCAATATTTTCATGAAAAAATATAATTATAAAAATATTATTAATATTTAACAAACATTACGATAACCAATATTTATTCAATATTTTCATGGAAAAATATAATTATAAAAATATTTTTAATATTTCACAAACATTACGATAAGCAGAATTTATTCAATATTTTCATGAAAAAATATAATTATAAAAATATTTTTAAGATTTCACAAACATAACGATAAGCAGTATTCATTCAATATTTTCATGAAAAAATATAATTGTAAAAATATTTTTAATATTTCACAAACATTACGATAAGCAATATTTATTCAATATTTTCATGGAAAAATATAATTGTAAAAATATTTTTAATATTTCACAAACATTACGATAAGCAGTATTTATTCAATATTTTCATGAAAAAATATAATTGTAAAAATATTTTTAATATTTCACAAACATTACGATAAGCAGTATTCATTCAATATTTTCACAAAAAAATATAATTATAAAAATATTTTTAATATTTAACAAACATTACGGTAAGCAATATTTATTCAATATTTTCATGAAAAAATATAATTATAAAAATATTATTAATATTTAACAAACATTACGATAACCAATATTTATTCAATATTTTCATGGAAAAATATAATTATAAAAATATTTTTAATATTTCACAAACATTACGATAAGCAGAATTTATTCAATATTTTCATGAAAAAATATAATTATAAAAATATTTTTAATATTTCACAAACATTACGATAAGCAGTATTCATTCAATATTTTCATGAAAAAATATAATTGTAAAAATATTTTTAATATTTCACAAACATTACGATAAGCAGTATTCATTCAATATTTTCACAGAAAAATATAATTATAAAAATATTTTTAATATTTCACAAACATTACGGTAAGCAATATTTATTCAATATTTTCATGAAAAAATATAATTATAAAAATATTATTAATATTTCACAAACATTACGATAACCAATATTTATTCAATATTTTCATGGAAAAATATAATTATAAAAATATTTTTAATATTTCACAAACATTACGATAAGCAGAATTTATTCAATATTTTCATGAAAAAATATAATTATAAAAATATGTTTAATATTTCACAAACATTACGATAAGCAGTATTCATTTAATATTTTCATGAAAAAATATAATTGTAAAAATATTTTTAATATTTCACAAACATTACGATAAGCAATATTTATTCAATATTTTCATGGAAAAATATAATTATAAAAATATTTTTAATATTTCAAAAACATTACGATAATCAGTATTTATTCAATATTTTCATGAAAAATATAATTATAAAAATATTTTTAATATTTCAAAAACATTACGATAATCAGTATTCATTCAATATTTTCATGAAAAATATAATTATAAAAATATTTTTAATATTTCACAAACATTACGATAAGCAATATTCATTCAATATTTTCATGAAAAAATATAATTATAAAAATATTATTAATATTTCACAAACATTACGATAAGCAATATTCATTCAACATTTTTATGAAAACATATAATTATAAAAATATTTTTAATATTTCACAAACATTACCATAAGCAGTATTCATTCAATATTTTCACAAAAAATATAATTATAAAAATATTTTTAATATTTCACAAACATTACGATAAGCAATATTTATTCAATATTTTCACAAAAAAATATAATTGTAAAAATATTTTTAATATTTCACAAACATTACGGTAAGCAATATTTATTCAATATTTTCATGAAAAAATATAATTATAAAAATATTATTAATATTTCACAAACATTACGATAACCAATATTTATTCAATATTTTCATGAAAAATATAATTATAAAAATATTTTTAATATTTCACAAACATTACGATAAGCAGTATTTATTCAATATTTTCATGACATAATATAATTATAAAAATATTTTTAATATTTCACAAACATTACGATAAGCAGTATTCATTCGATATTTTCATGAAAAAATATAATTGTAAAAATATTTTTAATATTTCACAAACATTACGATAAGCAATATTTATTCAATATTTTCATGGAAAAATATAATTATAAAAATATTTTTAATATTTCACAAACATTACGATAAGCAGTATTTATTCAATATTTTCATGAAAAAATATAATTATAAAAATATTTTTAATATTTAACAAACATTACGATAAGCAATATTCATTCAATATTTTCATGAAAAAATATAATTGTAAAAATATTTTTAATATTTCACAAACATTACGATAAGCAGTATTCATTCAATATTTTCACAAAAAAATATAACTATAAAAATATTTTTAATATTTCACAAACATTACGGTAAGCAATATTTATTCAATATTTTCATGAAAAAATATAATTATAAAAATATTATTAATATTTCACAAACATTACGATAACCAATATTTATTCAATATTTTCATGGAAAAATATAATTATAAAAATATTTTTAATATTTAACAAACATTACGATAAGCAGTATTTATTCAATATTTTCATGAAAAAATATAATTATAAAAATATTTTTAATATTTCACAAACATTACGATAAGCAGTATTCATTCAATATTTTCATGAAAAAATATAATTGTAAAAATATTTTTAATATTTCACAAACATTAGGATAAGCAATATTCATTCAATATTTTCATGAAAACATATAATTATAAAAATATTTTTAATATTTCACAAACATTACCATAAGCAGTATTCATTCAATATTTTCACAAAAAAATATAATTATAAAAATATTTTTAATATTTCACAAACATTACGATAAGCAATATTTATTCAATATTTTCACAAAAAAATATAATTATAAACATATTTTTAATATTTCACACACATTACGATAAGCAGTATTCATTCAATATTTTCACAAAAAATATTATTATAAAATTTTTTTTAATATTTCACAAACATTACGATAAGCAGTATTTATTCAATATTTTCATGACAAAATATAATTATAAAAATATTTTTAATATTTCACAAACATTACCATAAGCAGTATTCATTCAATATTTTCACAAAAATATATAATTATAAAAATATTTTTAATATTTCACAAACATTACGATAAGCAATATTTATTCTATAGTTTCATGAAAAATATAATTATAAAAATATTTTTAATATTTAACAAACATTACGATAAGCAATATTTATTCAATATTTTCACAAAAAAATATAATTATAAACATATTTTTAATATTTCACAAACATTACGATAAGCAGTATTCATTCAATATTTTCACAAAAAAATATAATTATAAAAATATTTTTAATATTTCACGAACATTACGATAAGCAGTATTCATTCAATATTTTCACAAAAAAATATAATTATAAAAATATTTTTAATATTTCACAAACATTACGATAAGCAGTATTCATTCAATATTTTAACAAAAAAATATAATTATAAAAATATTTTTAATATTTCACAAACATTACGGTAAGCACAATTTATTCAATATTTTCATGAAAAAATATAATTATAAAAATATTATTAATATTTCACAAAAATTACGATAACCAATATTTATTCAATATTTTCATGGAAAAATATAATTATAAAAATATTTTTAATATTTCACAAACATTACGATAAGCAGTATTTATTCAATATTTTCATGAAAAAATATAATTATAAAAATATTTTTAATATTTAACAAACATTACGATAAGCAATATTCATTCAATATTTTCATGAAAAAATATAATTGTAAAAATATTTTTAATATTTCACAAACATTACGATAAGCAGTATTCATTCAATATTTTCACAAAAAAATATAATTATAAAAATATTTTTAATATTTCACAAACATTACGGTAAGCAATATTTATTCAATATTTTCATGAAAAAATATAATTATAAAAATATTATTAATATTTCACAAACATTACGATAACCAATATTTATTCAATATTTTCATGGAAAAATATAATTATAAAAACATTTTTAATATTTCACAAACATTACGATAAGCAGTATTTATTAAATATTTTCATGAAAAAATATAATTATAAAAATATTTTTAATATTTCACAAACATTACGATAAGCAGTATTCATTCAATATTTTCATGAAAAAATATAATTGTAAAAATATTTTTAATATTTCACAAACATGACGATAAGCAATATTTATTCAATATTTTCATGGAAAAATATAATTATAAAAATATTTTTAATATTTCAAAAACATTACCATAAGCAGTATTCATTCAATATTTTCACAAAAAAATATAATTATAAATATATTTTTAATATTTCACAAACATTACGATAAGCAATATTCATTCAATATTTTCATGAAAACATATAATTATAAAAATATTTTTAATATTTCACAAACATTACCATAAGCAGTATTCATTCAATATTTTCACAAAAAAATATAATTATAAAAATATTTTTAATATTTCACAAACATTACGATAAGCAATATTTATTCAATATTTTCACAAAAAAATATAATTATAAAAATATTTTTAATATTTCACAAACATTACGGTAAGCAATATTTATTCAATATTTTCATGAAGAAATATAATTATAAAAATATTATTAATATTTCACAAACATTACGATAACCAATATTTATTCAATATTTTCATGAAAAATATAATTATAAAAATATTTTTAATATTTCACAAACATTACGATAAGCAGTATTTATTCAATATTTTCATGACATAATATAATTATAAAAATATTTTTAATATTTCACAAACATTACGATAAGCAATATTTATTCTATAGTTTCATGAAAAATATAATTATAAAAATATTTTTAATATTTCACAAACATTACGATAAGCAATATTTATTCAATATTTTCATGGAAAAATATAATTATAAACATATTTTTAATATTTCACAAACAGTACGATAAGCAGTATTTATTCAATATTTTCATGAAAAAATATAATTGTAAAAATATTTTTAATATTTAACAAACATTACGATAAGCAATATTCATTCAATATTTTCATGAAAAAATATAATTGTAAAAATATTTTCAATATTTCACAAACATTACGATAAGCAGTATTCATTCAATATTTTCACAAAAAAATATAATTATAAAAATATTTTTAATATTTCACAAACATTACGGTAAGCAATATTTATTCAATATTTTCATGAAAAAATATAATTATAAAAATATTATTAATATTTAACAAACATTACGATAACCAATATTTATTCAATATTTTCATGGAAAAATATAATTATAAAAATATTTTTAATATTTAACAAACATTACGATAAGCAGAATTTATTCAATATTTTCATGAAAAAATATAATTATAAAAATATTTTTAATATTTCACAAACATTACGATAAGCAGTATTCATTCAATATTTTCATGAAAAAATATAATTGTAAAAATATTTTTAATATTTCACAAACATTACGATAAGCAATATTTATTCAATATTTTCATGGAAAAATATAATTGTAAAAATATTTTTAATATTTAACAAACATTACGATAAGCAATATTCATTCAATATTTTCATGAAAAAATATAATTGTAAAAATATTTTTAATATTTCACAAACATTACGATAAGCAGTATTCATTCAATATTTTCACAAAAAAATATAATTATAAAAATATTTTTAATATTTCACAAACATTACGGTAAGCAATATTTATTCAATATTTTCATGAAAAAATATAATTATAAAAATATTATTAATATTTAACAAACATTACGATAACCAATATTTATTCAATATTTTCATGGAAAAATATAATTATAAAAATATTTTTAATATTTCACAAACATTACGATAAGCAGAATTTATTCAATATTTTCATGAAAAAATATAATTATAAAAATATTTTTAATATTTCACAAACATTACGATAAGCAGTATTCATTCAATATTTTCATGAAAAAATATAATTGTAAAAATATTTTTAATATTTCACAAACATTACGATAACCAATATTTATTCAATATTTTCATGGAAAAATATAATTGTAAAAATATTTTTAATATTTAACAAACATTACGATAAGCAATATTCATTCAATATTTTCATGAAAAAATATAATTGTAAAAATATTTTTAATATTTCACAAACATTACGATAAGCAGTATTCATTCAATATTTTCACAAAAAAATATAATTATAAAAATATTTTTAATATTTCACAAACATTACGATAACCAATATTTATTCAATATTTTCATGAAAAATATAATTATAAAAATATTTTTAATATTTCACAAACATTACGATAAGCAGTATTTATTCAATATTTTCATGACATTATATAATTATAAAAATATTTTTAATATTTCACAAACATTACGATAAGCAGTATTCATTCGATATTTTCATGAAAAAATATAATTGTAAAAATATTTTTAATATTTCACAAACATTACGATAAGCAATATTTATTCAATATTTTCATGGAAAAATATAATTATAAAAATATTTTTAATATTTCAAAAACATTACCATAAGCAGTATTAATTCAATATTTTCACAAAAAAATATAATTATAAATATATTTTTAATATTTCACAAACATTACGATAAGCAATATTCATTCAATATTTTCATGAAAACATATAATTATAAAAATATTTTTAATATTTCACAAACATTACCATAAGCAGTATTCATTCAATATTTTCACAAAAAAATATAATTATAAAAATATTTTTAATATTTCGCAAACATTACGATAAGCAATATTTATTCAATATTTTCACAAAAAAATATAATTATAAAAATATTTTTAATATTACACAAACATTACGGTAAGCAATATTTATTCAATATTTTCATGAAAAAATATAATTATAAAAATATTATTAATATTTCACAAACATTACGATAACCAATATTTATTCAATATTTTCATGAAAAATATAATTATAAAAATATTTTTAATATTTCACAAACATTACGATAAGCAGTATTTATTCAATATTTTCATGAAATAATATAATTATAAAAATATTTTTAATATTTCACAAACATTACGATAAGCAGTATTCATTCGATATTTTCATGAAAAAATATAATTGTAAAAATATTTTTAATATTTCACAAACATTACGATAAGCAATATTTATTCTATAGTTTCATGAAAATAATAATTATAAAAATATTTTTAATATTTCACAAACATTACGATAAGCAATATTTATTCAATATTTTCATGGAAAAATATAATTATAAACATATTTTTAATATTTCACAAACAGTACGATAAGTAGTATTTATTCAATATTTTCATGAAAAAATATAATTATAAAAATATTGTTAATATTTAACAAACATTTCGATAAGCAATATTCATTCAATATTTTCATGAAAAAATATAATTGTAAAAATATTTTTAATATTTCACAAACATTACGATAAGCAGTATTCATTCAATATTTTCACAAAAAAATATAATTATAAAAATATTTTTAATATTTCACAAACATTACGGTAAGCAATATTTATTCAATATTTTCATGACAAAATATAATTATAAAAATATTATTAATATTTCACAAACATTACGATAACCAATATTTATTCAATATTTTCATGGAAAAATATAATTATAAACATATTTTTAATATTTCACAAACATTACGATAAGCAGAATTTATTCAATATTTTCATGAAAAAATATAATTATAAAATTATTTTTAATATTTCACAAACATTACGATAAGCAGTATTCATTCAATATTTTCATGAAAAAATATAATTGTAAAAATATTTTTAATATTTCACAAACATTACGATAAGCAATATTTATTCAATATTTTCATGGAAAAATATAATTATAAAAATATTTTTAATATTTCAAAAACATTACGATAATCAGTATTTATTCAATATTTTCATGAAAAATATAATTATAAAAATATTTTTAATATTTAAAAAACATTACGATAATCAGTATTCATTCAATATTTTCATGAAAAATATAATTATAAAAATATTTTTAATATTTCACAAACATTACGATAAGCAATATTCATTCAATATTTTCATGAAAAAATATAATTATAAAAATATTTTTAATATTTCACAAACATTACGATAAGCAGTATTCATTCAATATTTTCATGAAAACATATAATTGTAAAAATATTTTTAATATTTCACAAACATTACCCTAAGCAGTATTCATTCAATATTTTCACAAAAAAAAATAATTATAAAAATATTTTTAATATTTCACAAACATTACGATAAGCAATATTCATTCAATATTTTTATGAAAACATATAATTATAAAAATATTTGTAATATTTCACAAACATTACGATAAGCAATATTTATTCAATATTTTCACAAAAAAATATAATTATAAAAATATTTTTAATAGTTCACAAACATTACGGTAAGCAATATTTATTCAATATTTTCATGAAAAAATATAATTATAAAAATATTTTTAATATTTCACAAACATTACGATAACCAATATTTATTCAATATTTTCATGAAAAATATAATTATAAAAATATTTTTAATATTTCACAAACATTACGATAAGCAGTATTTATTCAATATTTTCATGACATAATATAATTATAAAAATATTTTTAATATTTCACAAACATTACGATAAGCAGTATTTATTCGATATTTTCATGAAAAAATATAATTGTAAAAATATTTTTAATATTTCACAAACATTACGATAAGCAATATTTATTCAATATTTTCATGGAAAAATATAATTATAAAAATATTTTTAATATTTCACGAACATTACGATAATCAGTATTGATTCAATATTTTCATGAAAAATATAATTATAAAAATATTTTTAATATTTCACAAACATTACGATAATCAGTATTCATTCAATATTTTCATGAAAAATATAAGTATAAAAATATTTTTAATATTTCACAAACATTACGATAAGCAATATTCATTCAATATTTTCATGAAAAAATATAATTATAAAAATATTTTTAATATTTCACAAACATTACGATAAGCAGTATTCATTCAATATTTTCATGAAAAAATATAATTATAAAAATATTTTTAATGATTTACAAACATTACGATAAGCAATATTCATTCAATATTTTCATGAAAACATATAATTATAAAAATATTTTTAATATTTCACAAACATTACGATAAGCAATATTTATTCAATATTTTCACAAAAAAATATAATTATAAAAATATTTTTAATATTTCACAAACATTACCATAAGCAGTATTCATTCAATATTTTCACAAAAAATATAATGATAAAAATATTTTTAATATTTCACAAACATTACGATAAGCAGTATTTATTCAATATTTTCATGAAAAAATATAATTATAAAAATATTTTTAATATTTCACAAACATTACCATAAGCAGTATTCATTCAATATTTTCATGAAAATATATAATTATAAAAATATTTTTAATATTTCACAAACATTACGATAAGCAATATTTATTCAATAGTTTCATGAAAAATATAATTATAAAAATATTTTTAATATTTAACAAACATTACGATAAGCAATATTTATTCAATATTTTCACAAAAAAAATATAATTATAAAAATATTTTTAATATTTCACAAACATTACGATAAGCAGTATTCATTCAATATTTTCACAAAAAAATATAATTATAAAAATATTTTTAATATTTCACGAACATTACGATAAGCAGTATTCATTCAATATTTTCATGAAAAAATATAATTATAAAAATATTTTTAATATTTCACAAACATTACCATAAGCAGTATTCATTCAATATTTTCACAAAAAATATAATTATAAAAATATTTTTAATATTTCACAAACATTACGGTAAGCAATATTTATTCAATATTTTCATGAAAAAATATAATTATAAAAATATTATTAATATTTCACAAACATTACGATAACCAATATTTATTCAATATTTTCATGGAAAAATATAATTATAAAAATATTTTTAATATTTCACAAACATTACGATAAGCAGTATTTATTCAATATTTTCATGAAAAAATATAATTATAAACATATTTTTAATATTTCACAAACATTACGATAAGCAATATTCATTCAATATTTTCATGAAAAAATATAATTATAAAAATATTATTAATATTTCACAAACATTACGATAACCAATATTTATTCAATATTTTCATGAAAAATATAATTATAAAAATATTTTTAATATTTCACAAACATTACGATAAGCAGTATTTATTCAATATTTTCATGAAAAAATATAATTATAAAAATATTTTTAATATTTCACAAACATTACCATAAGCAGTATTCATTCAATATTTTCACAAAAAAATATAATTATAAAAATATTTTTTATATTTCACAAACATTACGATAAGCAATATTTATTCAATATTTTCACAAAAAAATATAATTATAAAAATATTATTAATATTTCACAAACATTACGATAAGCAGTATTCATTCAATATTGTAACAAAAAATATAATTATAAAAATATTTTTAATATTTTACAAACATTACGATAAGCAGTATTTATTCAATATTTTCATGAAAAAATATAATTATAAAAATATTTTTAATATTTCACAAACATTACCCTAAGCAGTATTCATTCAATATTTTCATGAAAATATATAATTATAAAAATATTTTTAATATTTCACGAACATTACGATAAGCAGTATTTATTCAATATTTTCACAAAAAAATATAATTATAAAAATATTTTTAATATTTCACAAACATTACCATAAGCAGTATTCATTCAATATTTTCACAAAAAATATAATGATAAAAATATTTTTAATATTTCACAAACATTACGATAAGCAGTATTTATTCAATATTTTCATGAAAAAATATAATTATAAAAATATTTTTAATATTTCACAAACATTACCATAAGCAGTATTCATTCAATATTTTCATGAAAATATATAATTATAAAAATATTTTTAATATTTCACAAACATTACGATAAGCAATATTTATTCAATAGTTTCATGAAAAATATAATTATAAAAATATTTTTAATATTTAACAAACATTACGATAAGCAATATTTATTCAATATTTTCACAAAAAAAATATAATTATAAAAATATTTTTAATATTTCACAAACATTACGATAAGCAGTATTCATTCAATATTTTCACAAAAAAATATAATTATAAAAATATTTTTAATATTTCACGAACATTACGATAAGCAGTATTCATTCAATATTTTCATGACAAAATATAATTATAAAAATATTTTTAATATTTCACAAACATTACCATAAGCAGTATTCATTCAATATTTTCACAAAAAATATAATTATAAAAATATTTTTAATATTTCACAAACATTACGGTAAGCAATATTTATTCAATATTTTCATGAAAAAATATAATTATAAAAATATTATTAATATTTCACAAACATTACGATAACCAATATTTATTCACTATTTTCATGGAAAAATATAATTATAAAAATATTTTTAATATTTCACAAACATTACGATAAGCAGTATTTATTCAATATTTTCATGAAAAAATATAATTATAAACATATTTTTAATATTTAACAAACATTACGATAAGCAATATTCATTCAATATTTTCATGAAAAAATATAATTATAAAAATATTATTAATATTTCACAAACATTACGATAACCAATATTTATTCAATATTTTCATGAAAAATATAATTATAAAAATATTTTTAATATTTCACAAACATTACGATAAGCAGTATTTATTCAATATTTTCATGAAAAAATATAATTATAAAAATATTTTTAATATTTCACAAACATTACCATAAGCAGTATTCATTCAATATTTTCACAAAAAAATATAATTATAAAAATATTTTTAATATTTCACAAACATTACGATAAGCAATATTTATTCAATATTTTCACAAAAAAATATAATTATAAAAATATTATTAATATTTCACAAACATTACGATAAGCAGTATTCATTCAATATTGTAACAAAAAAATATAATTATAAAAATATTTTTAATATTTTACAAACATTACGATAAGCAGTATTTATTCAATATTTTCATGAAAAAATATAATTATAAAAATATTCTTAATATTTCACAAACATTACCCTAAGCAGTATTCATTCAATATTTTCATGAAAATATATAATTATAAAAATATTTTTAATATTTCACGAACATTACGATAAGCAGTATTTATTCAATATTTTCACAAAAAAATATAATTATAAACATATTTTTAATATTTAACAAACATTACGATAAGCAGTATTCATTCAATATTTTCACAAAAAAATATAATTATAAAAATATTTTTAATATTTCACGAACATTACGATAAGCAATATTCATTCAATATTTTCACAAAAAAATATAATTATAAAAATATTTTTAATATTTCACAAACATTACCATAAGCAGTATTCATTCAATATTTTCACAAAAAAATATAATTATAAAAATATTTTTTATATTTCACAAACATTACGATAAGCAGTATTCATTCAATATTTTCACAAAAAAATATAATCATGAAAATATTTTAAATATTTCACAAACATTACGATAAGCAGTATTTATTCAATATTTTCATGAAAAAATATAATTATAAAAATATTTTTAATATTTCACAAACATTACCATAAGCAGTATTCATTCAATATTTTCATGAAAATATATAATTATAAAAATATTTTTAATATTTCACAAACATTACGATAACCAATATTTATTCAATATTTTCATGAAAAAATATAATTATAAAAATATTTTTAATATTTCACAAACATTACGATAAGCAGTATTCATTCAATATTTTCATGAAAAAATATAATTGTAAAAATATTTTTAATATTTAACAAACATTACGATAAGCAATATTCATTCAATATTTTCATGAAAAAATATAATTGTAAAAATATTTTTAATATTTCAAAAACATTACGATAATCAGTATTTATTCAATATTTTAATGAAAAATATAATTATAAAAATATTTTTAATATTTCAAAAACATTACGATAATCAGTATTCATTCAATATTTTCACAAAAAAATATAATTATTAAAATATTTTTAATATTTCACAAACATTACGATAAGCAATATTCATTCAATATTTTCATGAAAAAATATAATTATAAAAATATTTTTAATATTTCACAAACATTACGATAAGCAGTATTCATTCAATATTTTCATGAAAACATATAATTATAAAAATATTTTTAATATTTCACAAACATTACCATAAGCAGTATTCATTCAATATTTTCACAAAAAAATATAATTATAAATATATTTTTAATATTTTACAAACATTACGATAAGCAATATTCATTCAATATTTTCATGAAAACATATAATTATAAAAATATTTTTAATATTTCACAAACATTACGATAAGCAATATTTATTCAATATTTTCACAAAAAAATATAATTATAAAAATATTTTTAATATTGCAAAAACATTACGATAATCAGTATTTATTCAATATTTTCACAAAAAAATATAATTATAAAAATATTTTTAATATTTCACAAACATTACGGTAAGCAATATTTATTCAATGTTTTCATGAAAAAATATAATTATAAAAATATTATTAATATTTCACAAACATTACGATAAGCAATATTCATTCAATATTTTCATGAAAAAATATAATTATTAAAATATTTTTAATATTTCACAAACATTACGATAAGCAGTATTCATTCAATATTTTCATGAAAAAATATAATTATAAAAATATTTTCTATATTTCACAAACATTACGATAACCAATATTCATTCAATATTTTCATGAAAACATATAATTTTAAAAATATTTTTAATATTTCACAAACATTACGATAAGCAATATTTATTCTATAGTTTCATGAAAAATATAATTATAAAAATATTTTTAATATTTAACAAACATTACGATAAGCAATATTTACTCAATATTTTCACAAAAAAATATAATTATAAACATATTTTTAATATTTCACAAACATTACGATAAGCAGTATTCATTCAATATTTTCACAAAAAAATATAATTATAAAAATATTTTTAATATTTCACAAACATTACGATAAGCAGTATTCATTCAATATTTTCACAAAAAAAATAATTATAAAAATATTTTTAATATTTCACAAACATTACGGTAAGCAATATTAATTCAATATTTTCATGAAAAAATATAATTATAAAAATATTATTAATATTTCACAAACATTACGATAACCAATATTTATTCAATATTTTCATGGAAAAATATAATTATAAAAATATTTTTAATATTTCACAAACATTACGATAAGCAGTATTTATTCAATATTTTCATGAAAAAATATAATTATAAAAATATTTTTATTATTTAACAAACATTACGATAAGCAATATTCATTCAATATTTTCATGAAAAAATATAATTGTAAAAATATTTTTAATATTTCACAAACTTTACGATAAGCAATATTTATTCAATATTTTCATGGAAAAATATAATTATAAAAATATTTTTAATATTTCACAAACATTACCATAAGCAGTATTCATTCAATATTTTCATGAAAATATATAATTATAAAAATATTTTAATATTTCAAAAATATTACGATAAGCAATATTTATTCAATAGTTTCATTAAAAATATAATTATAAAAATATTTTTAATATTTAACAAACATTACGATAAGCAGTATTTATTCAATATTTTCACAAAAAAATATAATTATAAAAATTTCTTTAATATTTCACAAACATTACGATAAGCAGTATTCATTCAATATTTTCACAAAAAAATATAATTATAAAAATATTTTTAATATTTCACGAACATTACGATAAGCAGTATTCATTCACTATTTTCACAAAAAAATATAATTATAAAAATATTTTTAATATTTCACAAACATTACCATAAGCAGTATTCATTCAATATTTTCACAAAAAAATATAATTATAAAAATATTTTTAATATTTCACAAACATTACGATAAGCAGTATTCATTCAATATTTTCACAAACAAATATAATTATAAAATTATTTTTAATATTTCACAAACATTACGATAAGCAATATTTATTCAATATTTTCACAAAAAAATATAATTATAAAAATATTTTCAATACTTCACAAACATTTCACAAACGATAAGCAATATTTAATCCATATTTTCATGAAAAAATATAATTATAAAAATATTTTTAATGTTTCACAAACATTACGATAAGCAATATTCATTCAATATTTTCATGAAAAAATATAATTATAAAAATATTTTTAATATTTCACAAACATTACCATAAGCAGTATTCATTCAATATTTTCACAAAAAAATATAATTATAAAAATATTTTTAATATTTCACAAACATTACGATAAGCAATATTTATTCAATATTTTCACAAAAAAATATAATTATAAAAATATTTTTAATATTTCAAAAACATTACGATAAGCAGTATTTATTCAATATTTTCATGAAAAAATATAATTATAAAAATATTTTTAATATTTCACAAACATTACCATAAGCAGTATTCATTCAATATTTTCATGAAAATATATAATTATAAAAATATTTTTAATATTTCACAAACATTACGATAAGCAATATTTATTCTATAGTTTCATGAAAAATATAATTATAAAAATATTTTTAATATTTCAAAAACATTACGATAAGCAGTATTCATTCAATATTTTCACAAAAAAATATAATTATAAAAATATTTTTTATATTTCACAAACATTACGATAAGCAGTATTCATTCAATATTTTCACAAAAAAATATAATTATAAAAATATTTTTAATATTTCACAAACATTACGATAAGCAATATTTATTCAATATTTTCACAAAAAAATATAATTATAAAAATATTTTTAATATTTCACAAACATTTCACAAACGATAAGCAATATTTATTCAATATTTTCATGAAAAAATATAATTATAAAAATATTTTTAATATTTCACAAATATTACGATAAGCAGTATTCATTAAATATTTTCACAAAAAATATAATTATAAAAATATTTAATGTGGGTTTAATGATAAAAATTATCACAAAAATGTTGTTTACATGTTTAATATATAATATTCACATTCATTTCAAGTCACGTGTGCCACTCTGTTCATAAAAATCAGTAATCTTAAACTTCATGTTATTCTCACGAGATCCTCATTTAACTAAGCCTGCATAATGGATACTGCGTGAGCCTTTCCTAATCTCACACAAAAACACGTTCACATTTCAAGCTATATTACTTGTCATATACATACGCGCCCACGTCCACACATGTACATATATTTACATTTGCGTACATACACTCACATTCACGTGTATATACACACATGCTAATGTACACACATGTACTCACACACGCGCACACGTACGCACACAGATGGACGACATCACTTCCTTTCAAAGGAAATCCACACATGCGCTAAAGACACACCGGAAACACCTATAAAAGGAAAAGACAAGCTGTTTCCAACCTTTTCTTTTGAAACCGCACGCCATTTAATACTATGTGGGACAAAAGGCCAACATACACTCTTTCTCTCTCTATCTACTACTGGTCCCTGAGAACACCTTCGCGTAGCTGACTGCTATCTGATGTCAACCCTCTATCCTTTTCTTTGTCTACACGATGGACTGCCATTTCTCGTTCTATTACATCACTCACTTCTCTTCCCACGTGCGAACAAATAATAGTGACCCGAACTTGAGATGAACACACATTTCCTTTTCTTTCTACAACACCAGTCCCGCAACGAACGATGGTTAAACCCGCACAGACATGAACACATGTTATATCTAAAACATTCATTCATTCAACAGTAAATAAACGACACGTTTATCCTATCCATCAATTGAGTCTTTGTTTCCTTCAATTCCATTCGTTTCATTATTTTCTTGTAGCGAGTTAGGGTATTATTATATCCTGGTCCATTACAAGAAAACATTTACGTTTGAATGATTTGAATTAATATTCCTAACACGTAAATAAATGTTATTTTATCTTAATACAGTGATTTTGAGTTCTTTATCAAGTGTCGTTATTTTCCGGAGTTATTTCTATATTTTTATTTTATGTATGTGAGGATGTGCCTTGGTAGAAACCTTCTATTAATTGGTGATCTCGTTAAATTTACCTTTTATGGTCCTGCAGATACTCTACTACTTTCGACTTCAAGAGATTCCCGCACCTGCAACCTCGGTCCTAAAAATTGATAGACCCCGATTATGAATAGGTAAACACAGAGTCACACCCTTACAAGTTAGTAACTCTTCAGTCAGTTCCTGTCACCATTTCTGTGAGTTCTATAGGGTCAGAATTAAAAAGAAATCATTATACATTTTGTACATTCATCTTAGTTTATTTTTAATCAGTTCATATGCGTGTCACGTTTGTACAGTGGTAACGTCACCAGCTTTGAATACTACAGTTTTTACTTTTGGTTTCGATTCTAGCTGATGACACCCTAATATTTTTATTACTTCTGACATCACGACACTGTAATATAGGAAATCTGAACAAATTAAAACGTTATATTTAATCGTATTTTTCGAACAGGCAAAACCTGTCGCACCCCCCTCGTCTATCTATATATCTATAAAAGTGAACGTGTCTGTCTGTCTGTCTGTGTGTGTGTCTGTGTACATTTCCCTACGCAATAACTCTGTCAATTTTTAGTCTATAGACTCGAAATTTGAAATACCGGGTACTGAGATTTGGGAAAATCGATGTGACGGGTGTCAGCCAGAAATTTGGCTGTTAAGGGGTCAAAGTTCAACGATTTGACCTTTAAGAACTCTACCAAACTCCTTCGACAATTTTGGGTTTAGACACTTGAAATTTTAGATATAGATTCCTTGAACATGGATCTAACTTAATAAAGTGATTTAAGCCCGAAACAATAAATTTTAAGGGGTCATAATAGGGGTCAAAGTTTTAAAAAATTAACCATTCTTTTTGTTTTTTTGCTTTTTTTTTTGCACAGCATACACCTCCAAACACCCGAGCAAGGGGTCAAAGTTCAACGATTTGACCTTTGAGAATTCTACCAAACTCCTCCGCCAATTGTGGGTCTAAACACTTGAAATTTTAGATATAGGTTCCTTGGACATGGATATAACTTAATAACTTGATTTGAGTCCAAAACAATAAATGTTAAGGGGGCATAATAGGGGTCAAAGTTTTAAAAAATTGACCGTTTTTCTTTTTCTTTTTTTTTCTCAACATACACCTCCAAACATCCGGGCAACGCCGGGCTGAAATGCTAGTAACAAAATAAAATTAACTTTCTGCCATTTTTTGGCTTCTGTAGAATTTATGCATGACTTGTTGCCTCTTGTTTTGATCTTTTACTCAACTCTCGTTTTGGAGGTAGTGGTGGTGGTGGTGGTGGGGGGGTAACTAAGCTTTTTTTTGTATCAATATTTTAACACTTTACTTTATTAATTATCTTTGAAATCAAATAACTTCTAAATTTAGCTGAATTTGTCAGTTTCTGAAGCCGCCGTAAAAACATTTTTCATTATAACTTTTTTTCACGTGTAATTTTCATATTTTAATCTTTCAAACACAATTAAAAAAAATCAGAAATCTATAAAAGAATTCGATAATAAATAAATCTGTTTCTATAAAAATAAAAAATAAAAATACGATCAGGCGGCTTTCAAGACTATGTTCACCTGTCAGTTTCGCTATTAATTTGCACGTTCAATGAATTAAAAAATTAATAAAGATGAAACTTGTAATCTGTTCTCTCTCATGTAAATATTAAAATGTTAAATAAAATAATATTAATTTTATCCGTGATATTCACCAAATAGATCGGCTCTATTCCGAAATGATTTCTTTTTTTTTTTTATTTTTTCCTCTTCAATTTTGTTTTCTGCGAACTTGCTCCTCCGTTCGTCATCTTGAATGTTAAGTTGAGTTTGTAAAGTCAATCACATTTGAAAAATCGTTTCCTTTATAAAAGCAGATAAAGTTAATCGAAAGCAGATTATAAAACAAAAACGTAAGTATTACTACATGGCGCACGTATGTGTATTTTTTTATTTTCATCTTTTTTTCATCAGATTATTATCGAATGGTCACTAATCTATCAGATTTTGTTTTCAATACTGACTTAAACATAAAAACGGTCAATACGTAATTCTTTATGTTATCAGTGGTGGCCAATTCTGTATGCGTTTTCACGTACAGAATTGATAACCTTTTTCTTGATTTTTGTTCTTTAATGTCCCTGCGTCTTTATTGAAACAAAAGAAAAAAAAAACTTTTGGCTTAAAAAAATAAATAAATAAAAACAAACAAACAAAACTGCTTGTCTGACTAGGTGGCTATAAAGTGGGTGCTCATTTTAATCGAAAGCAGATTATAAAACAAAAACGTAAGTATTACTACATGAATTTAGTATCGATTTTTGCGCATTTGCAGAATACGTTCAAAATGTAAGGGAGATAACTACATTTACTAAGCGAATAATCCTAATGAAAATGTTGATTTATTGTTGAACATTTTTCGCTGTCGATTGTTTTTTTATTTTTATTTTTTTCAATACTGACTTAAACATAAAAATAACTTGATTATTGTTAAAGAAAAAATCGTTTCCTTTATAAAAGCAGATAAAGTTCATCGAAAGCAGATTATAAAACTAAAACGTAAGTATTAGTACATATCGCATGTATGTGCATTTTTTAGTTTCATCTTTTTTTATTTAATTTTATTTTCAATACTGACTTAAAAAAAAAACGTTCAATACGTAATTCTTTATGTTATCAGTGGTGGCCAATTCTGTATGCGTTTTCACGTACAGAATTGATAACATTTTTCGGTAAAATTTTAGAAAAAGCATGAACTCTAACATAGAAAACAAAATATTTTTCTTGTAGATTTCGGTGTGTTGAAACAGAATCTGAAAACCGTATCCATCGCAAATTAATAATTTTGGAAATATTAATATTTTTCTAATGGATTATTTTCTTTGTATAATCAGTTATAATGGATTATGTTCTTTGTATAATCAGTTATAATGGATTATTTGTATAATCAGTTATAATGGCGTAAGTCGTCTGATTACGCATACGTGCAGACCAAAGAGAACTCACATTTTTTTTTAAAAAATAATCATTTTTTTTAGTTTCTGTAAGTGAAAAGTAAATATCACAACGCATCATTGTATTTGTTTATGTAATTTCGGTTCCTGCGTTCACGTGTGCACGAGTGTGAAGTGTAGGTACGAGCAAAAATGGGCGGACAAAAATAGGGGACCTAGTTTTGAAAGCCGATTTATCATAATTTTTTTGTAGGTTTCCGACTACTTTTTGATTGTATTTGAAAGATTAAAGACTAAAGTTAATTTTCTAAAGGAAAAAATATTTGTGCACGTGAAAAACAAAAGTTATGAAAATGTTTTCACAGTGAGCTACCCAATTCAGCTAAATTTGGAAATTAATTATATTCATTGTAAAAATCTTTTAAAAAAATAAGTTATTAGTTTTCTGTGTCTATTTCAAAGATAAAAGTAAAGTCCTAAGATATTGAATTAAATAATAAAACATAAATTAATTAGCCCCAAAAAACGCAACAAACTAAAATTTTGTAAACACGAAAATCACGAAGGCCCAAAATTTCAGGCTGTCGAAAGACTGTGAAAATGAGGTCATGTAATTAAAAGGGAGGAAGTTCTCCCCCCCCCGTCATGCATCCGTACATTTCTTTTCTGAACATTTGTATTAATTTTTGCATTTTTTTTATTTAATTATTTTTCTATGTTCCTGTTTTTAAATTATTTTTTTAAAATTATTGTTCAATATTATATTAAAAATGTTACGCCAAAAGTTTCACATTCTTGCGAGCAAGGAAATTATAAAATCTTGCATATAAAAATTATGCGAAACCCGTAATTTAAAAAAAAAGTAGAAATATTTTGTGCAATTATAATTTTTTGTGTGAAAATATTAAATAAGCAATGCTTAATTCAATGGTAATATCGGTAGTTCGAGAAATTAATTTTTCGAGTTATATAGTATTCATCAGAATTAGGGGCTTTTTTCGTAATGTTCCTGTAAAAATTATTTTATTTTTATTTTATTGTATTTTTATTTTATTTTTATTTTATTGTTACAAATTACGATGTTTTATTATTTATGTTATATAAAAAAGCAAAAGTAAATTCTTGCGTTTTTTTATTTAAATCATAACTTTAGTAAAGGTATTTTTTGTTTAAACAAAATAATACATTTCCACCAAGATTTTGATAAAAATAATTAGTTTATTATATTCTGCAATCATTATTTGATAAATACTGAAAATTTGATTTTTGGCGAATTTTTAAGTAAAGGAAGGGGTCAAGATGTTTATACATTTTGAGCATCGGCATTCATTTTGTCCATGCCTAGTAAAGTGATTTGTCACATTGTGAAGGAATTTTTAGCGCACTTTTTAGATAAGAAAGTTTTTAAATGTGGTTCAGTTTTTGTGTGTTACGTAGTTTTTAATGCTTTTTAATTAATCTAAAAGAATAAAGTTTTCATGAGCGGTTTACAAAAACATAATTATCCGTTTTTTTCTGTAAGTAACATGCT